>NW_021826823.1:0-12116 GCF_006345805.1 Octopus sinensis | reverse complement strand
AAGACACAATAGGAAACAATTGAAGGAAAATGAATTCGGGCAGATTTTGGGAAGTGAAAACGAAAAGGAAGCATGGAAAAAAAAAAGCAGAAGAAAGAAAAAAAACTAGACAAATATAAAACAACACAAATATAAAACAAAGAAGTCATAGTCAGCTTTGCAGTTACGCACCATTGGACGTTTTAAGCTATGCCCTAATGAATATAGAAGGAAAAATGAAGAAAACGAAGAAAAAAAAAAACTCCTTTGGTTTCGTTTCATCGATTCATTCATTATTTATTAAAATAGTCTTCGCTAAACCTGCGGAGGAAGTGTTTGACGTTGACACGCGCTCCACCTTCCGGCATTTCACGTGTTCAGCAACCATAACGAAGTTTCCCCCCCTCCTCGCTTCTCTCTCTCTTCCTTGCCTTTTATATCTCGATATCATATCTCTGTTGCATTGCATTTCTTATGCCCTATAACAATTACAGTGCATGCTATTCGTGTGTATGTATATATGCTCGTGTATTGAGTGTAGGTTATGGCTTGTGTGCGTATGGGTTCGAGGCATACTTAACACAATTCCAGGACTCTAAACTATATTAAACATGTCATACATAATACGGAGGATGTTGAACATCCTATCTATCTATCTATCTATCTATCTATCTATCTATCTATCTATCTATCTATCTATCTATCTATCTATCTATCTATCTATCTATCTATCTATCTATCTATCTATCTATCTATCTATCTATCTGTACACACACATTCGTATATACATGCACACATTTATAGATACGTATATACATATCTATGGACATAAAGATCTCTGATAAATAAAAGCACGAAAACACAAATAAATATATAAGTACACACACACACACAGACACACACACGCACACACAGACACACACACGCACACACAAACACACACACGTTAGGGTTACCTTAATAAAGAGAATTTTCACTTCCCTTCGAAACATCGTCTTTGCCCCTATGTTTCTCTTTGGCTCCAAACTGAGAGTCCTGGTATCTTTGTACAATCGTCAGACAACTTTCACATCACACACACGCATACACATACTCACACACAAACACATTTACAGTTATATGTATTTATCGGTATATATGCTTGTTTACATTTTTAGTATGTAGCTGTGAAACTACGCAAACGACTCAAAAGTCAACAGTTTCCTTAACAGACAGTGAAACATAGATGTAATGTCATGTGTGAAGAATTTTAAAATTTTGCAAAATTAAAAAAAAAAGGGGAGACACACCACTCAAATCCATCACTCACACAAGGTGCGAACATACATCTTTCAGGTTCTAACTGTTTACCATTACCGTAAGGCAATACGATGAACTGTTTGCTTATCGCTTCTGGCCGCCTTTGTGCTAGAAAACGACTCGTGTTTTTAGGGCGTCCTACCTCGTATGACCCTAGTTCAAGTGGAAGTGAAGATGAAGTAATTTCGATTGTATCCGTTTCCGCTCTGGCTACTTCCGGTGTTGCCACCCGTCTCACAGCCGGGTTTGTCCTGCATGCGATCATAATGTATCATGAAAATTGTTCGAAAACAAGTGTTCGAAAACAATTATTCGGAAACAATTATTCGAAAAACAGTTATTCGAAAGATTGTGTACATGATTTTTAATTTTATTAATTTTATTTCAACAAAATAAAAAAATTTGAATAATTAACATTTCGTATAATTGCCCTTTGGAATAATCTTCATTCTTACAATTTTCCATTCGAATAAATCTTTTTCGAATAATTGTTTTCGAATAATTGTTTTCGAACAATTATTTTCGGACAATGTTCACATAATCGACCATAACTATCCACCGTCGCCCGTCTTATAGTTCTGAGTCAAAATTCCGCAGCGGTCGACATTGCCTTTCATCCTTTCGGAGTTCCACAAAATAAGTACCAGTTGAAAACTGGGGTCGATTTAATCTACTTATCCGCTGCAACCGAAATTGTTGACCTTGTGCCAAGAACTGGCCTCAGTAACTATCCACTATAAGTTCTCAAGTCAGTAATGTACGGATACGGTATAAATCGATTGTCTGGAGAACACTGCCGCTTCAAGGCCCTAGGGAGCCTTTCGTGCCCAGGGGTCTAATTCTAATCTACATATACTATGGCCTGATACCTATTAGAAAATAGGATAGGGCTCAGTGCAGTGGTTTGTCCGGGGGGGGGGGTCTATAATGCTGTGAGAGTTATCTGACAACTGCACACAAATTTCAAAATCGTCAGATACGTTGTTCTGTGTAGATCTTGAACACGCTTGAGTGACGGCATTAGCGTACTTGGACTGGTACTTCATTTCATGGAATGAAAGACAAATAGCAGCTCGGCTCGGTTTTATCTCGAATCGGTAACGTGTTGTTCTGTCCTCCCTACCACACACACTCAGTAGAATTTCCAAATTCCAGGAATTTCTGGAGCTTGTCCATAATACTCCGAATGAAAATCCCCCGGCATAAGACGTTCAGTTGAGGAGCTCCCTACCCCTAGTATTGAACTGGTACTTATTTCATCAACTCTAGACGATTGAGAGACAAACTACAGCTCAGTCATTTTCTTCTGAACTCCCAGTTGATCGCAGAGGACGGGGAAATATCGCTGGCTATCCAGCCCGACGCTCTCAGGATACTGATATTTCTATGCCTCACACAACACACCGCTGCCATACTGGAGCATTGTCTTGAAGGGATTGGTCGAATAAATCGACCCCAGAACTTCTTTTCAAAGCTTCGTATTTATTTTACCGGTACCCCCTTCTGCCGAACCGCTATGTTATAGGAACGTAGGAAATCCCACACCGGATGTCAAGCGATGGTTGTGGGTCAAACTCTGACACACACACACACACACACACACACACACACACACACACACAACACACAAGTACTTCAAATTCAACGGACTTCCGCTCAGTTCTGGTCTAGCAAATTCACTCAGGTCATTCAGAAGGCATCGGTCAACCCAAATCTATAGAAGACACTTGCCCAAACTGCCGCACAGTAGTGGGACTGAAACCGGAACCCCGTGGATGCAAAGCGAGTTTCTTACTGCAGACACAATGTTAGGTAATGAGAGCAACAACAACAACAACCACAACAACAACAGCAGCAGTAGCAGCAACAGCAATAACAACACCAACAACAACTGCAACAATTCCTCATATTTATGAATCTTCCACTTCATGAGAGAAAAGTGATTTATATCTTTAAGGACCAATTAAAATAACAACAACAACAACAACAACAACAACAACAACAGCAGTAGCATCGGCATCAGCAGCAACAGCAGCAGCATCAACATATCGATTGCAGACATTATGGAACTGTCTAGAAAGTCCTGATATTTGCCATCAATCTTCCGGTGCCTTTACATTTTGCTGAGTATCACTTTCTTAATTTGTTTTATTTCCCTTCTAGTCCTTTCGTTTTTTTTTTCTCCCTATATTTCTTCTCGATTTTGTCTTTCCTTTTCTCATACCTCCTCCTCCTCCTCCCTTCTCTCTTGACTCTTACACGTGATCAATGTTCAATCCGGGCCACTTCAACAATCTACCGTTTCTACAATCAATTACCACCATTACACTGTCAACACGAAGAGATGCTCAAAGCTGGTTGTTTTGTTTCTTAGTTTCATTGTAATTTAGTCCCGAGCTCGACCTCAACAAGCACAACAACAATAGAGAATACGACGACGACGGCGATGATGATGATGATAATAATAATAATAATAATAATAATAATAATAATAATAATAATAATAATAATGATAATGATAATAATAATAATAAGCAGAAGAAGGAGAAGAAGAAGAAGAAAAGAAGAAGAAGAAGAAGAAGAAGAAGAAGAAGAAGAAGAAGAAGAAGAAGAAGAAGAAACCCTTTTAAGTATGAAATAGCCCGGCTATGGAAAATGAAGAAGGTGAAGGTTGCACCAATTATTGTTGGGTTCCGTAATAAATAGAAATAACAACAACAACAACAACAACAACAATAATAATAATAATAATAATAATAATAATAATAATAATAATAATAAATGCCCTGATGCAGTACCAGGCAGTGGCTCTCATGGCTTCTGATCTTAACTGGTTGAAAGTGTTATCATGTACATTGTTTTGTCTTGGTATAAAAGATGGGCTACAGCAAATATTCTGCTCAATACCACAGATTTGCTTGTCAGTTGTTTGACCATAACCAGTTGAGCATGTCCCTTAGTGGCTGACGATATGTGCATCTCTGATCACGAGCAGAAGTAGTGGGGGGAGCATCGTAGCCATGTGTTGAAAGGAATTCTTTGGGGTTTGGATAATTCGCCTTTGGAAATATGGGTGTTCTGTTCAGCATCCTTAAACAACCTTTATTCAGGGACCTTTTGAGCGGAATGGGCTACTCAACCTGAAGAAAATTCTAACTTGTCTCCACCTGCAAGGTCATGCGCTCTTTATCTTGATTTAAGATCACCACTTCGCGCACATATGGTTGTGATGCATGTGTCTGGTGTACTCTTATGGAGACGCGTAGTCATGATGGGTATACTGGGCTTCCTATATGTTACCCTAGTCACTTTGATGGTATGCGTTCCTCTCTCACTCAATAATAATAATAATAATAATAATAATAATAATAATAATAATAATAATATTTAAATTTAACTTTAAAAAAAAATTGTTTTTTAAATGAACGAACTATTGAGTTTGGTTTAATGGCCTACCAATGTATACTATGAGTTTCTTTGCCCTAGGAGTCGGGAAGACACTCGGCAAGAAATGGAAGCAAATTTGAAAGAAGAAAAAAAATGTAATAATAATAATAATAATAATCCTTTTGCCCTGACATTTTGAGCTAGAGGGCTAGTCGATTACATCCCTGTACTTATCTGGTACATATTCTTGTCGACTCTGAATGGTTGAAAGGCAACGTCAACCTCGGCCGAATGTGGACTCAAAAAGTAAGGAAAGACGAATCGCCCCTATGCATCTTGATTGGCGTGCCAGCTTGGTTCTGCCTTACTGAAAACAATAATAGTAATAAGATGAACACCACAACATGACCGTACTGTTCTTAGTGTACAATACTTAATGAATTACAATAAAGTACAGTATTTAATAAATTAGACTGTAATTTGAGAGAGATTCGTGATTACTATTTCTAAATTAATCGTAGCTTTTCAGATTAAGCAAGCACATAGTCGCTCCCTAATTGGCTCCTTCATCGGCCCCCTCATGGGCCACTGTGACCATTTTCCCTGTATTTTATATCCGTTTTCTTTTGTAAATCAAGAAACCTTTACATATAAATAAAACTTGAGGAAAACTGGAAAATCTAAATGTAATAAATGTTCTGTTTTATTTTAAATAACTTACTCTCTTTTACTCTTTTACTAGTTTCAGTCATTTGACTGCGGTCATGCTGGAGCACCGCCTTTAATCGAACAACTCGACCCTGGGACTTATTCTTTTGTAAGCCCAGTACTTATTCTATCGGTCTCTTAGATCGAACCGCTAAGTTATGGGGACACAAACACACCAGCATCAGTTGTCAAGCAATGCTAGGGGGACAAACACAGACACACAAACACACACACGCATATATATATATATAATATATATATATATAATATATATATATATAATATATATATATATACACATATATACGACGGGCTTCTTTCAGTTTCCGTCTACCAAATCCACTCACAAGGCTTTGGTCGGCCCGAGGCTATTAGTAGAAGACACTTGCCCAAGGTGCCACGCAGTGGGACTGAACCCGGAACCATGTGGTTGGTAAACAAGCTACTTACCACACAGCCACTCCTGCGCCTATCTGTCTTTTGCGACAAACTGTCTTTAAAAATTGTGTATAAATGATATATTCCTCTTTATCATATTACAAATAATAAAATATACATATATAATTACATAATAATTATATGCAATTTATATGCAATGGACAGTTGAACTTGTAATGTGCATTGCTATTTATTATTCAGCTAACTAAATGACCTGTCAGTGCTTCAACGCAGAGCTGTCATAGTAAAAGTCTTAATGCACATGTCGGGGGAAGAGTCAGACAGGGTGGGAGAGAGACAGGCTAAATATGTATATATATATATATATACACCCATACATATGCTCATTAACAATTATATTAGTAAGCACTACTTCTGAGCTTATGAGTATTCAATCGCCTTTCTCTTGTTCATGGAACGGAACAAAACCATTGTTTCACGAGTGCAACATGACACCAGGTCTTCTGAAGTAGCTAAAGAGAAAGGGAGAGAGAGAGAGAAAGAGAGGGTGAGTAGTGGAGAGAGCTTGAGAAGAGGGGAGAGAGAGAAAGAGAGAGTGAGAAAAGGTGAGAAGGTGAGAAGGGGAGAGGGAGACAAAGAAAGGGTGAATAGTGGAGAGAGATTAAGAAGGGGAGAAAGGGAGAGTGAGAACAGGTGAGAAGGTGATAAGGGGAGAGAGAGAGGGAGAGAAAAAGAGAGGAGGACAGTGAGAAGGTGTGATATTCCTTGTTGTCAAAACAGTCATTAGGTCTGCTAGAAATAGCAGCCAAATCTTTCCTATATCTCATTATAAACGAAAGTCTCATCGAAAGATTCTGTCTTAGTTAATTTTATAACTAAAAATATGGGATGGGCACGGCTAGATAACCTTTGATCATTAGGTCATCTTTAACAAAAAGACACTAAATAATGCAGTCTTAGATATTCTATTCCTGAAAACGAGACTCAGTAGTCTTTGCTGGAAAATTACTGATAATGTCTAAATCCTAAACAACAACGCATGCGTTTTACAAACAAGTCAACGAATTAGCTTCCATGAAGTCGCTTGACATGTTAAGACCGCCGGAAAGTTTCCCTCAAATCGCATTCTGTTTTAACCCTTTTAACACTCACTCATCCGAGATCGTTCTTGGTTATACGATACAAAAATCCTCTTTTAGAACGATCTTAGTAAAAACCTTCCTTCAATTTTCCATATTATTTCTGTTTCAAACACCAACTTAATAATGACAAAATTTATTTACTAAATTTTTCATAGTTTTCAAAATTAATTGAAACAAAGACAATGTATTTCAACTGAAATTTGATAAGAGTAAACGAAGGCAGACATATTGGGTATAATGTTTCTAGATATACAAAGGTGATTACGTGATGACGATGGCTGACCTATGGTTAAAGAATAGAAACAGCAGCAACAAGAAAGAGAAACTTAGAGATGAGAACAAAAGCAACGAAAACAATAGAAACACTGACGACACCTATGAGCCAATCAGGGAGATGCTACGTGATAACACGTGACTTGCCAGAAATGACAACCGAATTTCCCTCACAAAACCTGCTACCATATTGGCTTCGAATTTTGACGCAAAGCTAGCAGTTTTGGAAGGAGGAGTTAAGTCAATTACATTTACTCCAGTATGTGACTGGTACTTATTTCATCGACCCCAAAAGGATAAAAGGTGAAGTAGACGTTGGCGGATTTTGAACTCAGAACGTAAAGATGGACGAAATACCGCTAAGCATTTTGTCCGACGAGCTAACGGTTCTGCCAGCGGACCGCCTTTTCCACAACAACAATAACAACAACAGCAACAATAATAATCCTTTCTACTGTAGGCAGAAGGCCTGAAGTTCGGTCGCGAAGGGTCCGTCGATTACAGTGAATTCAGTGCTCATCAGGTAGATTATTTTATTCTTTCTACTATAGACGCATGGCTTGAAATTTCGGGTGAGGGGGGCAGTCGATTACATCGACCCTAGTACTCAACTGGTACTTAATTTATCGACTCCGAAAGGATGAAAAGCAAAGTCGACCTCGGCGGAATTTGAACTCAGAACGTTGCGGCAGACGAAATACTACTAAGCACTTCGTCCAACGTGCTAACCATTCTGCCCGCTCGCCTTAAGTAGTGAAAGGTCAAGTTGAACTCGACAAGAGTCGGAAAAAATACATCTAAGCACTTTGTCCGGCATTAACAATTCCGCCAACTCGGCATATGTCAATAAATTTTCAGGGGACAAAATAATCGTGCCCAGCATTTGATTGGTAACCTTTTTTATCGACATCGGATGCTTAAAATGAGAATTTCACCTTGGCGGAATTTGAACTCGGAATACCAAGACGCTGAACAAATAATGCAAAAGAATTCTTATTTCTTTATTACCTACAAGGGGCTAAACATAGAGAGGACAGACAAGGACAAACAAAGGGATTAAGTCGATTACATTGACCCCAGTGCGTAACTGGTACTTAATTTATCGACCCTGAAAGGATGGAAGGCAATGTCGACCTCGTTGGAATTTGAACTCAGAACGTAACGGCAGACGAAATACCGCTAAGCATTTCGCCCGGCGCGCTAACGTTTCTGCCAGCTCGCCACCTTTTACTGCAAAAGAATTCTATCCCCTCAAAACCGCTTTAACAACTTGGCTAATGCACCACCTCACGTGCATTTCCAAGAACTGCAATGAAATCATAAACATTGTTCACTTCCATCTCGGTCAGTTATTCCATTACAATATAAATTGCCATTGCTAATTTCGTGTATATATTCTTCTTCATTATATTTCTGGTAATAATTTATTTCAGTACTCATTGATGTTCATTGAGAAATACATCACTTTTATTTAATTACATTTTTTTTTTGATATTTATCATTTTTTATTTTTATTATTTTATTCAACATCAATTTTAATAGTGTAATTACATTTTTTGTTTTACATTTTTTTTGATAGACTTTTTTTTAGTGAAATGCATTTATTCCCGCAGTTTTTGAAATTTCCCAATTTAATTATAAACAGTTATATCACACACAGACTGTATTTACTGTATAACAGCCATTTTCGAACACAACAATGATAACGTTGTTATTATTCGCCCTCAGAACCATACGTGCAAGGGAGTGGTGGAGGTCTGCTTATAAGTCCATTGTATCGACCCAGTACTAATTTATTTTTATATTAATTTGATATTATACATTTGGTGAACAATAGTTTTGTTAAATATAGGTTTTCAACGAGCCCAGTCGCTCGTTCAATACGTTTCTGATGGCCAGAAAATGACAAGGGAGTGTCCGTTAAACTCAGAACTAGATATAAATATATATGTATACATATACACAAGTACACCCTCACACATATATGTGCGTGTTTGTGTGTTTATGTTTGTATGTATATATATATATATACACACACACCCCCACACATATATATATACATACAAACTATATATATATATATATATATATATATATATATATATATATATATATATATATATATACATACATACTATATCATATGTATATACACACCTAAATATTATATATATATATCGTGAAGACTACCTGCAATTTTTTTTTCCTCTGTCCTCCCGTCTCGGGATCTTCTTTCTCCTATGTTTCCGACGAAGAGCTCCGCTCGAAACGTCATACCCTTCTTCTTCCATTTTCCTGAGCGCCTAATAATAATAATACTGTAATTGTTCCACGTGTTGTTGTTTTTTCTGTTTTCCCGTTTGGATTAACCTTATATATATATATATATATTATATATATATATATATTATATATATATATATATATATATATATAATACATGTTTAGACGCACACGCAAACATACATACATATGTATATATCCACACATACATGTAACATACGTATATATTTTGTGTTCAAATGATATTTCCGTATCATGGCGTTGAATAAGAGAACTCAATTCTAAATACAGAGTAAAAAAATTATTTTATGCCGTAAAACGTACAAGTTGACTGCAGCTGGTGATGAAGATACAAGCGGGATTGTTTGCACACTGCCTTCTATATTCGTACATCCGTTGATGAGTTTGTAGTTGCTGTCTGATCTGAAGGGTTCGAAATACAGTGCTGCATTTGTTTGTCGGAGGGGTTCTGGAGGGGGCTTGAATGTACGATTCTGTGACTCGACTGATTTACAAAATGGCGACTCGTGCGTTTGTAGTTTGACTCGTCCTCGAAGGGAAGGATAGCGTTAACTGATTGGTTGAGGAATTGACGTATCATTTGATTGCTAGTGGTTTAAGTTATGTGGATGAAGTGGAGTAACGCATATACAAGTGTATATATGAGCACATACAAAAATAAAGATCGCTGCACGCAAAAACACAAACGCAGAACATATTATACACACATTGAAGATGTATATAATGATAAATAATTTGCTGCAAGAGGCTGATGGGAATAGAGAAATACCTATAAAATATGGCGTCATCATTATCATATTCCATAAATTCATGCTGTTTTTATGTACATGTGTGCGTGTGACTGTGTGTATATATATATATATATATATGTGTGTGTGCGTGTGTGGTGTGTGTGTGTGCGTGTGTGTGTATGTGTGTGTGTGTGTGTGTGCGTGTGTGTGCGTGTGTGTGTGTGTATGTGTGTGTGTATGTGTGTGTATGTGTGTGTGTGTGTGTGTGTGTGTGTGTGTATTCATGTATTCTATATAACCCGAGTAACGCCGGGTATCTCTTTCCTATGTTAATTGAAACGATAAATCAGTATTAAAATCGAAATGCTGATTCGCTTTTGAATTAAGATAATCGATGTCACTGCAATGAGAAACCAATGGAGGATTGCACGTTGTTTACCCAAGGGCCGCTTATTTATAAAGAGCTGGTAAACAGTGCAATATTAGCCTGGATAACAAATGAGAAGTAAATGTTGCGGGGGTTGAGTTTACTTTTAGTTGTGAATTCACAACGGGAATGTTGAACGTGAAGTGTAATGAGTTTCTTTGCAAATAAATGCCGAAGTAAATCTCATGACACTATGGTTGCCGGTTTAAAGAGATAATTCATACGAGCTGATGTTATAGCAAAAATTAAGACAGAACCACAGCAGATGGTATTAAACAAGCCATTGATAAGAAAGTAAGGTCGGTTTATTTGCAGGCGATTTAGTAGATAAAGAGGAAACGAATCAATGAATAGTTTAAAACTGGCAGCCAGCACCTCCTTTCCCCCGCTGCGTTGCCAAGAGCAACACTACGATAGTTCAGGAATAATGATTGCATTACATGTCTGTATAGATTCTATAAAAGATAATACATGCAATTTGAAGAACTATCTGAAACATTAGCCCCATTTTAGTTATCTACGAACGGAAAGATAAACAAGAGAATTATTTGGAAAACATCCAGTCGAAAATGAAATTATGATCCGAAGAAAGAATCGTCTTTAAGAAAACACGAGGCAATTGTTCCTGGAAATGGCGACGGAAATATCAAATAAAGAGTTTGAAAGTAATACAGTGTTGTTAAATAAAGACACCATCAAATGTGTAATGGAAAGAGACAGACGATAATTTAGGCAAATACAAAACGTCCAGTCCATCCGTCAATCGCAAGCGAGAATATCTTCGCAGTATGGACTATGCATTCGCTAATTGTTTTAGATAGTGACATAGTCGTGAGCTGATATATGGAAGCCTCTCCGCCATCTTAACTTTGAGCCATTAGAAGACCCATAATCTGTGAGCTGGAGGGAAAGAAGACTACAACAGCTCTCGAGTCCATATACTTAAGGCTATCTTCTGTTTCTTTAACTCTTTCTTTCTCCTTCTGGAAGATGGTCAATGGCCAGACCTGGTGAGGGACGGGCTCCGTCAAGTTTAAAAGATGTCCAAAGCATGCCGTATGTCCGTATATGAGAACATATTGTCTTGGGCGCCGAAATTGTAATGATTGCCAACTCACGAAGGGTTCAGGTACTTGCATGTCCATGGGTGCTGCATTTTCATTCCCTTTTTTGCTGGGCTCTTTGCATAGCCACAGCCCACCCAACCAAAATCGGAACTCAGAATAGATTCTTAACTTATGGTATGATTAAGTAAACATATCTATCCACAGAACCCAGGGTCCTGAGATCTATTCTAGGTGAAGGAATGTAATGGAATATATTTTTAAATATGTTACTATCCTTTCAATAAAGTATTCTTTTATTCTTTTATATGTTTTCAAGCCTCGAGGCTGTGGCCATGCTGGGGCACCGCCAAGGATAAATATATATATATATATATATATATATATATATATATATATATAT
>NW_021826822.1:0-11912 GCF_006345805.1 Octopus sinensis | reverse complement strand
TATATATAATATATATATTTATGCGCAAGGCTCAGTGGTTAGGGCAGTGGACTCGCAGTCATAGGATCGCGGTTCGATTCCCAGACCCAGTAGGAGGTGGTGGTGATCCCTACTGTACTCTTTCGCCACAACTTTCTCTCACTCTTTCTTCTGTTGGCCTGCTCGCTTAGCCAGCAGGGTGGCATCACTTAAAGGCTAAAATAATGCGAAGCGCATTGTGACCGGCGATGTACAGCAGCATCTGATAGCCTGGTCGGCCACGATGATATATATATGTATATATATATAAGTCTGTTTGTCTCTCTGTCCGTCTCTCTGACTGTCATTCTTTCTGAGTCAGATTGTCTGTCTGCCCGTCTCTATCCCACCTCCACCTCTCCCTCTCCCCTTCCCTCTCTGCGTATCTGCGTAGAAGGATTCTGTACAAGACATGCCATGCGTACATATACATGCATTCATAAATATATATATATATGCATACATATATACATACATAAATATATATATAATCAGACATATATACATATATACATACATAAATATATATATAATCATACATATATACAAAGATAAATATATATGTATATAAACACATGTATACATACAAACATATACATACATGCATTCATTACATAATACTTACATAAATAACCACACACATACGCAGAAGTACACAAATACATACATGGATGCATATATGCATACATTACATACATACATACTACGTGCACACACACACACATACACATACACACACGTACAAAATTACATACATACATGATGATGGCCGTCCACTCGTGACCGAGCAAGACCATTGCCGACCTTCAGGAACATTGTGTGCTCTAGGACTAACTTATATTTTGCATTTGCGGCCCCGTTGGTGGCTAATGAGCCCTGCTCTTGACAAACATACACGACTGCAAACATTGCAGACCAAACTTTCCCCAAACTTTCACTAGCAGTGCATGCATACAAACATACATACATACATGCATGCTTACATACATACACACACACATACATATATACACATACATACATACACACACGAACATACATACATACACACACGAACATACATACATACACACACGAACATACATACATACACACACGAACATACATACATACACACACGAACATACATACATACACACACGAACATACATACATACACACACACATACATACATACACACACACTTACATACATACACACATACATACATTACACACACACAACATACATACATACACACACGAAACATACATACATACACACACACATACATACATACACAACACTTACATATATACACATACATACATACCACACGAACACATACATACATACACACACGAACATACATACATACACACACGAACATACATACATACACACACGACATACATACATACACACACGAACATACATACATACACACACGAACATACATACATACACACACGAACATACATACATAACACACACATACATACATACACACACACTACATACATACATAACACATAACATACATACACACACGAACATACATACATACACACACGAACATACATACATACACACACACATACATACATACACACACTTACATATATACACATACATACATACACACACGAACATACATACATACACACACGAACATACATACATACACACACGAACATACATACATACACACACGAACATACATACATACACACACGAACATACATACATACACACACGAACATACATACATACACACACGAACATACATACATACACACACACATACATACATACACACACACTTACATATATACACCACATACATACATATATACACCACATACACAAAAACAAACATACAAACAATGAAAGCCTTTCCTGTTACTCTGGATACGCTTGGATTTTCAGGAAAAGAAATCTACTAGCTGACTCACTCATTACAATTACATTCGGTACACATATGTGTGTGTGTGTGTGTGTGTGTGTGTGTGTGTGTGTGTGTTTATGAAGGCGCATGGCTCAGTGGATAGTCAAGACTATCGAAAAGGTTGCAAGACGCAACGAAATAAGAAATAAGTGGAAATTTTACGGTGAGTGTGTTACATTATAAGGCACAAAAAAGAAAATGACTCTCCCCAGACACAACAGAATATGCTTCAACACACGAACTCACATAAAGAATCTTGCAAACCAAATTCAAAAACGAAATTACTATTATTATTATTATTATTATTATTATTATTATTATTATTATTATTATTATTATTGTTATTATTGAGTGAGAGGGCAGTGCATCCCATTAAAATAAAACTGGGGTAAAATATACGAAACCCAATATACATTCAGACTACCCGTCTGATAAGTGTACACCAGGCACATGCATCACAACCATATGTGCACGACACCGTGATCGCATATCAAGATAAACAGCACATGACCTTGAAGGTGGGGCCCAGTTAGAATTATCTTCTGGTCGCATTACCCATCCCGCTCAAAAGGTCCCTGAATAAGGGTTGTTTAAAGATGTTGAATGAAACACCCATGTTTCCAGAGGTGAAATATTCAAACCCCAAAGAATCCATTTCAACACATAGCTATGATGCTTCCTCACTACTTCTGTTCGTGATCAGAGATGCACATATCGTCAGCCACTAAGGGACATGCTCAACTGGTTAAGGTCAAACAACTGACAAGCAAATCTGTGGTATTGAGCAGAATATTTGCTGTAGCCCATCTTTTATTCCAAGACAAAACAATGTACATGATAACACTTCCAATCAGTTAAGATCAGAAACCATGAGACCTGGTATTGTATCAGGGAATTATTATTATTATGGGTTTTTCTTCATCTTTCAAATTTGCTTCCATTTCTTGCCGAGTGTCTTCCCGACTCCTAGGGCAAAGAAACTCATTGTATACATTGGTAGGCCATTTAACTAAACTCACTAGTTCGTTCATTTTTTTTTTTTTTGATAGAAATAAAGTTAAATTAAAATACATGGGTAGTAATAGTTCTCACATCGACAATGCTCTTCTCAATACGTGTGATGTACCAGTTAAGACAATCTTTTGCACTTCTTACAGGGATGGTAAGCCAGGGATCATTATTATTATTATTATTATTCTCTTTCTTTTTCTCTTTTACTTGTTTCAGTCATTTGACTGCGGCCATGCTGGAGCACCGCCTTTAATCGAGCAACTCGATCCCGGAACTTATTCTTTGTAAGCCCAGTACTTATTCTATCGGTGTCTTTTGCCGAACCGCTAAGTAACGGGGACATAAACACACCACCATCGGTTCTCAAGCAATGCTAGGGACAAACAAGACAACACAAAAACACACATACATATATATATATACATATACACGACAGGCTTCTTCAGTTTCCGTCTACCAAATCCTCTCACAAGGCTTTGGTCGGCCCGGGGCTATAGCAGAAGACACTTGCCCAAGATGCCGCGCAGTGGGACTGAACCCAGAACCATGTGGTTGGTTAGCAAGCTACTTACTACACAGCCACTCCTATACGACAGGTTTCTTTCAGTTTCCGTTTACCAAATCCACTCACAAGGCATTGGTCGGCCCGGGGCTATAGCAGAAGACACTTGCCCTAGGTGCCGCGCAGTGGGACTAAACCCGGAACCATGTGGTTGGTTAGCAAGCTACTTACCACACAGCCACTCCTGCGCCTATTATTATTATTATTATTATTATTATTATTGGCTTATTATAGCTAAGGAAGGGATTTTAACGCATGGTGTTTCTTGGAAAGGCACTCCTCAATCTTGATAAGTGTTTCGGAATAAACCACTCGGCGAATGAGTCTCTGCTGCAGTTAATCTGTATAACTAAGAGATTATCTACATCGGATTAATGGGTTAAATCACCTTCGCTCTTTTTCAGTGTCACTGCGTGGCATCTTGGGCATGTGTCTTCTGCTATAGCCCCGGGCCGACCAATGCCTTGTAAATGGATTTGGTAGATGGAAACTGAAAGAAGCCTGTCGTATATATGTATATATATATATGTGTGTGTGTGTTTGTACGTCTGTGTTTGTCCCCCTAGCATTGCTTGACAACCGATGCTGGTGTGTTTACGTCCCCGTCACTTAGCGGTTCGGCAAAAAGAGACTGATAGAATAAGTACTAGGCTTACAAAAAGAATAAGCCCCGGGGTCGATCTGCTCGACTAAAGGCGGTGCTCCAGCATGGCCGCAGTCAAATGACTGAAACAAGTAAAAGAGTAAAAGAGAACGTTAATTTCACAAGCAGGCCGTCCCACTGATCACATCAACAACAATACTCACTTTTTGTGAAGGTGCATGGCTTAGCGGTTAGGGTATCTGGCCAATGATCACAAGGTAATGAGTTCAATTCTCAGTGGTGTGTTTGTCCTTGAGCAAGACACTTTATCTCACTTTACTTCCTCCAGTCCACTCAGCTGGCTAAAATTTGTTGTATCTGTGTTTCAAAGGGGGCAGTTTTGTTAGACTTTGTGTCACGCTGAATCTACCTCAGAACTACGTTAAGGGTACTATGGGTACACGTGTCTGAGGAGTACTCAGCCACTTGCACGTTGATTTCACAAGCAAGCTGTTCGTGATTGAATCAACAGGAACCCTCATCTTGGTAATCGACGGAGGACCAGCTTTTTTTTTTTTTAAAGCGGACACGAAATTGGTGGTGTGTGTGTGTTTTGCAGAGTTAATGATGTATTCTACCCTTGGCGGGGGACATCGAACACAATAGTGTCACCACCGTTAGAAACACAATCGTCACTACCACCACCACCATCACTGCCATCGTCACTACCACCACCACCAACCTCCATCGCCATGCACCACTAATACTAACGCCACGGCCACCGTTATCGCCGCCACCACCGCTACCACCACCATCACGACCTCCATCACACCTTCGCTGCCAGAACTACCACCATCACCAAGGACCATTATCGCCACCACCACCATCACCAAGGACCATTACCACCACCGCCACCACCACCATCACCACCAAAAACCACTGCCACCGCCACCACCACTACCGCCACCACCACTTCCAAGGACCACTACCACCACCAACATCACCAAGGACCACTACCGCCACTACCTCCACCAACATCACCACCAAAAACTACTACCGCCACCACCACCCCACCAAAAACCACTGCCGTCACCACTACCACTTCCAAGGACCACTACCACCACCAACATCACCAAGGACCACTACCGCCACTACCTCCACCAACATCACCACCAAAAACGACTACCGCCACCACCACCACCACCACCATCACCAAAACCCATTATCGCCACCACCACCACCTCAAAGGACCACTACCGTCACTACCACCACCACCACCACCAACATCACCACCAAAAACTACTACCGTCACTACCACAACCACCATCACCACCAAAATCCACTACCACACCACCACCACCACCACCACCCACTAGCTCCACCATCTCCGCCACCATCATAAAAAAAACACCACCACCGTCACTAAAAAAGCAAACACCACGACACTCACTATATAATACAATTACGACAATAAGCACCACCGCCACCACCAACATTGCCATCTCCATCAGCACCACCGCCACCACCGCCACCACCGCCACCACCGACACCACCAACATTGCCATCTCCATCAGCACACCGCCACCACCGCCACCACCGCCACCACCGACACCACCACATTGCCATCTCCATCAGCACCACGGCCACCACGGCCACCACCGCCACCACCGACACCACCACCATTGCCATCTCCACCACCGCCACCACCGACACCACCACCATTGCCATCTCCACCACCGCCACCACCGACACCACCGCCACCACCGCCACCACCGCCACCACCGCCACCACCGACACCACCACCATTGCCATCTCCACCACCGCCACCACCGACACCACCGCCACCACCGCCACCACCGACACCACCACCATTGCCATCTCCACCACCGCCACCACCGACACCACCGCCACCACCGCCACCACCGACACCACCGACACCACCACCATTGCCATCTCCATCAGCGCCGCCGCCGCCGCCGCCTGTTTTTGGGTTTTGCTTTCCATTTGATTATATTTTTTGATTTATGGGAAACTCTTCAGAAACAGGTGTACGGTATGTGGTCGCCGTAGTGGTGATTGATTGATGTTGCTGTTGTGGTGGTGGTGGTGGTAGTGGTGTTGAAGGTGGTAGTGGTGATGGTAAATGTGGTGGTGGAGACGATTGTGGTGGCGGTGGTGGTGGTGGTGGTGTGGTGCTCATGGTAGTGATGGTGGCGGTGGTGTTGAAGGTGTTGGTGGTAGTGGCGGTGGAGATGATGGTGGAGACGATTGTGGTGGCGGTGGTGGTGGTGGTGGTGGTGGTGGTGGAGACGATTGTGGTGACGGTGGTGGTGGTGGTCTTGGTGGTTGTGATATCGCAGTCTTGTTATTCAAGAGAGTCACCGCTTTCATCTTCGTCGTCGTCGCCACCATCGTCATCATCATCATCATCGTTGTCACCGTGGTCATTACCATCACCGTCAGCCCCGCCATCCTCCCCATATATATATATCCGGCGTGCTAACGATTCAGACATCAGAAGAAGAAGTGAAGGAGAAGAAAATGGAGAAGTGAAGACGATGATGATGATGAAGAAGGAAGAAACGAAGAAATGAAGAAATAAAAGAAAAATGAGAAGAAGAATAAGGAAAAGAATAAGGAAAAGAACGAGAAGAGTGAAAGGAGAAGAATGAAAAGGAGGAGGAGGAGAAGAATGAAGAGGAGGAGGAGGAAGAGGAGAAGGAAGAGGAGAAGGAAGAGAAGGAGGAGGAGAAGGGTACAGAAACTTAGAGCCGTTAATACTTGATTAAATCGACCCCCAGAATTTAACTGGTATATTTTTTATTATCGATCCCGCAAGAATGGAAAGCGAACTGAACGACACCGACAGAACCTGAACTCGAAACGTGATGACTTGTGACTCAGTGCCACAAAATATTTTGTCCGGTGACCCAACGAATCTGTTTCCGGGCACAGGTGGGCGCAAACCACGTATTTTGCAAATAGAAAGGGTGATTATTTTTCCTCCAGCACACACAGAGAGGCACAAACAGTGTTTATTCAAACTGACTTCGGATACTGGTAGAATGTGTCATATAAAACATGTTTTACTCCAGCACACACAGAGAGGCACAAACAGTGTTTATTCAAACTGACTTCGGATACTGGTAGAATGTGTCATATATAAAACATGTTTTACTCCAGCACACCACAGAGAGGCACAAACAGTGTTTATTCAAACTGACTTCGGATACTGGTAGAAAGTGTCATATAAAACGTTTTACTCCAGCACACAACAGAGCACAAGGCACAAACAGTGTTTATTCCAACTGACTTCGGATACTGGTAAGAATGTGTCATATAAAAACATGTTTTACTCCAGCACACACAGAGAGGCACAAACAGTGTTTATTCAAACTGACTTCGGATACTGGTAGAAAGTGTCATATAAAAATGTTTTACTCCAGCACACACAGAGAGGCACAAACAGTGTTTATTCAAACTGACTTCGGATACTGGTAGAATGTGTCATATAAAACATGTTTTACTCCAGCACACACAGAGAGGCACAAACAGTGTTTATTCAAACTGACTTCGGATACTGTAGAATGTGTCATATTAAAACATGTTTTACTCCAGCACACACAGAGAGGCACAAACATGTTTATTCAAATGACTTCGGATACTGGTAGAATGTGTCATATAAAACATGTTTTACTCACAGCACACACAGAGAGGCACAAACAGTGTTTATTCAAACTGACTTCGGATACTGGTAGAAAGTGTCATATAAAACATGTTTTACTCCAGCACACACAGAGAGGCACAAACAGTGTTTATTCAAACTGACTTCGGATACTGGTAGAATGTGTCATATAAAACATGTTTTACTCCAGCACACACAGAGAGGCACAAACAGTGTTTATTCAAACTGACTTCGGATACTGGTAGAATGTGTCATATAAAACATGTTTTACTCCAGCACACACAGAGAGGCACAAACAGTGTTTATTCAAACTGACTTCGGATACTGGTAGAAAGTGTCATATAAAACATGTTTTACTCCAGCACACACAGAGAGGCACAAACAGTGTTTATTCAAACTGACTTCGGATACTGGTAGAATGTGTCATATAAACACTGTTTTACTCCAGCACACACAGAGAGGCACAAACAGTGTTTATTCAAACTGACTTCGGATACTGGTAGAATGTGTCATATAAAACATGTTTTACTCCAGCACACACAGAGAGGCACAAACAGTGTTTATTCAAACTGACTTCGGATACTGGTAGAATGTGTCATATAAAACACGTTTTACTCCAGCACACACAGAGAGGCACAAACAGTGTTTATTCAAACTGACTTCGGATACTGGTAGAAAGTGTCATATAAAACACGTTTTACTCCAGCACACACAGAGAGGCACAAACAGGGTATTCAAAACTGACTTCGGATACTGGTAGAATGTGTCATATAAAACACGTTTTACTCCAGCACACACAGAGAGGCACAAACAGTGTTTATTCAAAACTGACTTCGGATATACTGGTAGAATGTGTCAAAAAACACGTTTTACTCCAGCACTCACAGAGAGGCACAAACAGTGTTTATTCAAAATGGGACTTCGGATACTGGTAGAATGTGTCATATAAAACATGTTTTACTCCAGCACACACAAACACACACAGAGAGGCACAAACAGTGTTTATTCAAACTGACGCATGTACTCGTGTATAAGCCGCACCCTTAATTTGAGAGTTCAATTTTGGTACCCTATGTCTTCACTTCATAGTTTTCGCTTTGCCCCGTCTACAAGTCACACATCATTTTTGTCAGTTAAAATTAAGTATGAAATGGTGCGACTTATACGCGAGTAGATATAGCAAACTTCTTTTCTTGCGGTCTTTCAAGCAACTCCTGTTTTGAAGTATTTGATATATATCTCACTAGAATTATCGCCCGGCGTTGCTCGGGTTTGTAAGGGAAATAACTATAAAGCATTTTTAGAGAGTTATAGCCAAAAAATAGCAAAAAAATGCATTAAAAATGGGAAATTAAATGATGGTAAATTTTTTTTAAATCGTTGCCTCATCGTAGACATTTTTAGAGAGTTACGTCCCTTATATAATAGCGAAAAAAATGCATTAAAATGGAAAAAATTGGTAAATTTTTTTTTAAATCGTGGACTCATCGTAGATGGGCTCGATATGAATCACGACTATAAGATACCCGGTTTTGGTTAAACTGCACTGCAAAATGTGGGAGTAGTTAGGAATCTAAATCGTAGGAGACAGACACACAACATGAATTTTATATATAAAGATATACACTAAAACCAATACGTTTTTTTCTCTTCGTTGTACATCTCAGTTATTCTTTTATACGTTTCGACCCCAAGTTTGTAGCCATGCTGGGACACTTCCAGTGTAATCACCTTTTCAATGGCCAATTTTATGTGATTGGCTTTTGGTGAAGGAGGGAGTTCAACACAGCTGCCCTCTTTTGAGTCTCCTGCCTTGATATAGATTCATTTGGGACCTTGACTAGCAAGCGGTTAAGCTGTTTCTTGAAAACATCTACTCCCACTCCAGAAAGATCTCTCAGATGTTTTGGCAAGGCGTTAAATAGCTGCGACCCTTGAATCCTAAGCTATTGCAGTATATGGTCCCCACTTTAGATTGAACAGCTGGGACCTTTGAAAAAGTGCAGTGACGTCCAGTACGGGGTCTGGTATAGCTCTCAATTCCGAACTTCAGTACCGACCCTTCTGAATATCATTTAATGGCTAGGCCATCGTCTCGGTAGAGTCCTAAATTTCAATATTGATTGCGGTCATAAATATTTTTTTAATATTTATGGCCCTAATGTTACGAATAGCTCCATTTTCCCGTATCAACTCATACTTTTCAAAAACCTTTTCCTCGCCATTAATTGCGGTCATAATTCTTAAAAATAAATATAACTGCCTTAAGTTTGTTGGATGGGAAGCACTCCGTCGGTTACGACGACGAGGGTTCCGGTTGATCCGAATCAACGGAGCTTCTTAACCACACAGCTATGTATCTCTCACTAGGATCGTTGCAGTTTCAACCGTGTTGGATGTCGTCAGCGTCACAATGATACAAAAGTCTCCCAGACAATACAAAATCCTGGAAATGTTGCACATCAGCAACGGGAGTTGTACGCAATATAAAGGTGGGCTGAGGATAACAACATGCAGTTTAATCCAGGAAATTGCAGGCCTTGCGCTACCAGCGCACAAAGCTAAACGACATGCAGACAGGATGGGATGGAAGCACTCCGTCGGTTACGACGACGAGGGTTCCGGTTGATCCGATCAACGGAACAGCCTGCTCGTGAAATTAACGTGTATGTGGCTGAGCACTCCACAGACACGTGTACCCTTAACGTAGTTCTCGGGGATATTCAGCGTGACACAGAGAGTGACAAGGCCGGCCCTTTGAAATACAGGTACAACAGAAACAGGAAGTAAGAGTGAGAGAAAGTTGTGGTGAAAGAGTACAGCAGGGATCACCATCATCCCCTGACGGAGCCTCGTGGAGCTTTAGGTGTTTTCGCTCAATAAACACTCACAACGCCCGGTCTGGGAATCGAAACTACGATCCTATGACCGCGAGTCCGCTGCCCTAACCACTGGGCCATTGCGCCTCCACCCTTTGAAATACAGGTACAACAGAAACAGAAAGTAAGAGAGAGAGAAAGTTGTGGTGAAAGAGTACAGCAGGGATTACCACCATCCCCTGCCGGAGCCTCGTGGAGCTTTAGGTGTTTTCGCTCAATAAACACTCACAACGCCCGGTCTGGGAATCGAAACCGCGATCCTATGACCGCGAGTGCGCTGCCCTAACCACTGGGCCATTGCACCTCCACCTTAATTTTGTTTCTATGCTTATCAGTCAGTTACTAATAGCAATGAAACTATTTACGAAGTCCAGTTTTTTTCTTAGGCAGAGATTTTCTAATTGACTGACAGAATTCTACGATGTCATAAACGGAAATCTGCGCAGGTTTTTTTATTCTTTTCCCTTATATACGACGTAGAAACGGTCGATAACGGATTTGACGAGGTTTCAAAGGATTAACTGTGCCGCTTGTCTAAATATTGAGTTGAGATATTATTGGGAATATTTGAATTAATAAGCGTAATTCGCCTCTGCTCGATCAGCTAGTTTAACGGGAAGGTTTACGAAAATAAACAAAAGACGAAGGCAGGTGGAGTACAAACAAACAAATGTATTAGTATGGCGCTCAGGAATAGAAATAGAAAAAGTCTTTTACGTTTCGAGCCTACGCTCTTTGACAGAAAGATACACAGGAAAAAAAAAAACAAGGAGAGAAAAAAATTCGTGTAGGAGCTAACGATCTATATATATACAGACATATATATATATGTGTGTGTGTGTGTGTGTGTGTGTGTGTGTGTTTGAAGCTTTAAATAGTAGTATATATATATAAGTTTTTTGAAAAGCATGCGTTGATACGGGAAAGTGGAGCTATGCGTATCGTTAAGGCCATACATATAAAAAAATATGTATAACCGAAATCAATATTAGAAAATATACGTACACTTATGTATGCATGTATGCCTGCCTGTCTGCTTATCTGTATCTCCCTCTCTCTAACTCTGTGTGTGTATGTATGTTTATTTATATATATATAGTATATATATATATATATATATATATATATTATATATATGTATATATATGTGTGTGGTGTGTGTGTGTATCTGTGCGTTTGAGTTCATGTCGACAGTCGTTTAGATCTAAGTATAATTTTCCACTCTATATCAAATATTGAGTTCTAT
>NW_021826821.1:5000-11758 GCF_006345805.1 Octopus sinensis | reverse complement strand
GTCGATTACATCGACCCCAGTGCGTACTGGTACTTAATTTATCGACACCGAAAGGATGAAAGGCAAAGTCGACCTCGGCGGAATTTGAACTCAGAACGCAAAGGCAGACGAAATACCGGCAAGCATTTCGCCCGGCGTGCTAACGATTTGTCAGCTCGCCGCCCTTATAGACAGAAGAGGTATTGAATGGTTGCACAAGGAGCAATTGCCTGATTCAGATAATTTGCTCTATGAGTTTTATGGCAATATGCCAGATAGCTGCAATGCACAAATGGCATTTGTTCGGTAGGCAGAGTAAACAGTCATCTCTCGGGACCGTTTCATATCGTGCGATCAAGCCATCAAGCTGTCTTTTCTCCTCTTTTCTATAGGCACTGGCTTTCAAGCCATTGCTTCTGAAGCGGGAACACTCGAGGAGCATCTCTTCCAAACAAGGATAACATCATCATAATGGTATCAGATACTACGAAAGTTCAGGTAGTCGAGTTTCTTTTAACTGAATACGAAGTGATGACAAAAGTAAAGACAAACCGGAACAGCTTAACGCCTGACCGTTGCGCCTTACCTCATCCAAGTTTGGCCAGACTGGAGCGTCCATTTTTCTTCTTCCTGTGGAAGGGATACGTTCAACTGGTTAGACGGTCCCACATGTTGCCAGTGACCTCTAGAAGGTGGACTTGGCATGCCGTAGCTGCTGACGCGCAGACACTCGCTGAGGCTATGTAACCTGCAGATTTTCCGGAACTGTGAGCCAGTGTGGTTTCCGTTTGCAAGACGCGCCCTTCCACAGCTCATCTCTTTGACTGAGCTGTAGTCCTGAGTCAAGAAAAGACAAAGATCGGACACCTGACACCTGGAATGTCGTTCGGCACACACCTCTCTCTAATAGTTGGGCAATGCGGTCTTATGTTAGCAATATATAGAAATCTCGTGCGGGGTAAGAGCGATGACATTCCCGGGGGGAACACTTGGAGTTGGCGAGAACGATCTAATGGGTCTGTTTCGGAGGACTTTCGGGGCCGGTACTTCCATGATCCTGGACCTCTTAGGTTCCTTCATTGGCTCTTTGGAGGTTCTCCTCTAACAGGAAGACTGCATCAGAGAGGAAGTCACTTATTTTGTATATCTTTTATTATTAACTCATTTCAACCACCCTTCCCTTCTTTCCCCATGTCAAACCCCCACCCACAAATTGCAAACTGTCATGTAATACAACCCTCAATTATGCTCCTGTGGAAAATAAAAGACATCATCATCATTGTTCTTGCTATCATCATCATTATCCTCATCAAGGCGGCGAGCTGGCTGAATCATTAGTACACTGGACGAAATGCTTAGCGGTAATGCGTTTGTCTTTACGTCCTGAGTTCAAATTCCGCCGAGGTCGACTTCGCCTTTTTTGCTTTCAGGGTCAATAAATTAAGTACCGGTGAAACACTTGATGTCAATGTCATCAACTTAGATCCTCCCCCAAGATTTCAGGCCTTGTGCCTTTAGTAGAAAGGATTATTATTACTATTATTATTATTATTATTATTATTATTATTATTATTATTATTATTATTATTATTATTAAGGTGGTGGGCTGGCAGAAACTTTAGCGCGCCGGGTGAAATGTTTAGTGGTATGTACATGTTATACGTACACTTACGTATAACATGTACATACGTCCTGAGTTCAAATTCCGTCGAGGTCGACTTTGCATGTCATCTTTTCGGGGGTCGATAAAATAAATACCAGTTATGCACTGGCATCGATGTAATTGACTTAATCCCCTCCTCCAAGCTGACCCTGTGGCAAATTTTTGAAATCATCATTATTATTTGGCGTCTAGGTAGAATCGTCAGGGGCGTCGAACAAAATATTCAGAGGTGTTTCTTCTGGCTCTTTACGTTTTGAGCTCAAATCCCAGTGAGGTCGATTTTGCCTTTCATCCTTTCAGGGTCGATAAAATAAAGTACCAGTCAAGTGCAGGGGTCAATGTAATCGACCTGCCCCCCTCCCACCAAATTCTGGCCTTGTGACTATAATAGAAAGGATCCTTCTTCTTCTTCTTCTTCTTCTTCTTCTTCTCCTCCTCCTCCTCCTCCTCCTCTTCTTCTCTTCTTCTTCTTCTTCTTCTCTTCCTCCTCCTCCTCTTCATCCTTCTTCTGCCTCCTCCTCCTCCTCCTCCCCCTCCCCCTCCTCCTCTTCTTCTTGCTGCTATTGTAGTTGTCGTCGTCGTGGTAACAGCTGCAACGTTGAACATCTCTGACTTTGTGCTTGAATAGGAATAAAATGCTAAAAACATTATCATTGCAAATCTTGACTTCTGAAGCGAATTAATAGATTTTTAACAATGTTGATGATTATTTTTCTTATTTTTTTCTTTAACATGGGAGTGTGCATTTACTACATTTCAAACACACGTACACGCACACACACACACACACACACACACACACACACACACACACACACACACAGACACACACACACACACTTGCACACAGACATACCCGCGCGCACACACATACAAATACAGAAATACATCCATACATGTATAAATAAACATACATACACTCCCATCGCATACATTTCTGCATCCACATAACAACGTATACACACACGTATGTATACACACACGTATGTATACACACACGTATGTATACACACACGTATATACACACATGCATTTACACACACACACACACACACACACTCTTGTTTAAATCCTCGTATATAAAATATTCTAGCAGTTATCTATTTGCTATAAAAAATCTGTTATTATAAGTATGTATGTATATATATATACATATACGTATAGATACAAACACTCACATACACATACACAACATGTATTTATGTAAGTGTACGTATAACATGTACATATATATATATATGTGTGTGTGTATATATAAAATTACTTACATACATATATGTATATATGTATACTTATATATATATAATATATTATATATATATATATATATATATATATATATGTATTTAATTATACATATACATACATACATATATACATTAAATACATATATATATACATATACATACTTACATATATATATATATACATGTATATATGCATATATATACATATATATACATATACATATATGCATATATACGTATATATATATATATGTGCGTAATTATATACATATGCATATGTATGTGTATATATATATGTTTATTGTGTATATATACATGCACGCACACACACACACACACACACCACACACACACACACACGTACATTAAAAGCTATCTGAAAAGAGAACAGCGTCAACTAACCGGCCATATTGCCGCCCAGATAATACTCGTTCACATACAAACGGAAGAAGGTAATTATCTAATGTTTTAGCAGACGGCTTTTAAAAACCAATTTCTTGATACATACTTCCTCCCGGTCGGTAACATTAAAGAAGAAAATTTTGGAGTAAAAATAAAGAAAAAATAAACAAGAAAAAATTTAACCGAAAACAAAAAAAACCGGAAAAATAAGAGAAAAAGAATGAATTCATTAGTTGAATGTTCTTCTCGATTGAGTACGTCTGAACGGAGGAACGAAGGATTGTTTTGAATATAAGAATATTGTGGTGCTTATTCCGGTTGTTGTTATATAAAATTTCATTGATGGTCTATGACAAGAATTTTAGATTCCATTACGTTAAACGATTAGCAGAATATTGTAAAGGAATCCTAATGAAGACATTAGTTTTACATCGGTGTCTGGAGCTTATGATATTTAAAATTTCTTTAACTATAGCTTTGATTTTAAATAAAAATTTTAAGCATCGACTTTATAAATTGAAAAAAAAAAATAAAAAAAAAAGAAAAAAACAAGAAAAGAAAAAAAATGAAGGCAAGAAAGAATTATTATTATTCAGACAATGCAGAGTAATAACTTTTTCCGATGTGTCTATATTTTAAAAACCGCTGGATATGATTTGAAAAAGATTTAGCTGTCACGTCTTGGAGGTCTAATGACTACGTGAAGCTCTCACATTGTTTCATACTGTTTGTTGTTGTTGTTGTTGTTATTTATCATGTTTGAGCAGACCTATGATCAAATGTATTCCAAATGTGACCAAACTGACTTTTTTTCTTTAGGCACCTCCAAGAAGGACTGCACTGCTTCCAATCGTTAAGACAGTTTTAAGATATCGTGCTGGCGGAATTGTTAGCATGCCGGGGAAATCCGTCTTTATGTTTTGAGCTCAAATTCCGCCAGAGTCGACTTTGCTTTTCATTCTTTTGAAGTCGATAAAATAAGTATCACTGAACTGTAGGGGTCAATGTAATCGACATACCCTACCTTCTCTAAAAATTGCTGGCCTTGTGCAGAAATTTGAAGTAATTTTTAAGACAGTTGACTGTGAGTCACAAATTTGGCTGCTATTTTTTTAAGGTTTAGTGACCACGCGGAGGCTCTCTTATTGTTTCCTATTTGTATTTGTTGTTGATGGTGTTTAGCCTTAGGTAAGTCCTGTTAGAGTACTCCTCTGATCAAAGGCAATCCAGTGGCAGTCAAATCGACATTTTAGAGGCATCCAAGAAGGACTTTATTGTTTCTATTACTAAGATGGTAGGGTGTGAGTTATATAAGGCTTGGCTACTATTTTTCGCAGGTCGAGTGACTATGTAGAGGCTATTGCTTGTATCGTTTGTTGTGGTGTCAGCGAGAGAGCGACACGCAATTCCATCCGGTGAAGCGAACGGCAGAAGACTCTCGGGGATGTTGACGGCCTCGATCTAATCTCGAACTCGAAACGGATGAAACAAGTTTGGCATATTGTATTCTTTCAACTTAAAGCTTGGAATTTCAATCTCATCAAAGTTCTCTTTACTTTTCTTTTTCCTTTTGGGGACATAGACATTATTGTCTCGAGTACCACCTTTCATAGGGCTGCTTACTCGGTTCCATGGCTTATAAGTGACCGGGATCTCAACAGACCCCTTGAACGTGACGCTAGTTCCTCACAAGTTTACTCACAGCTAAGTGTACTGGTGCAACATGAAATGACGTGATTTTGCTCCGGAAGACAGCGCACCGTCCTGTCCGGGTATCGAAATCACGATCTTATGATTGTAAGAGCAATACCGTAACTGCTAGGCTATGCGCCCCTGGGCCATGCGTCCCTGGGTCATGCGCCCTGGGCCATGCGCCCCTGGGCTAAGCGTCCCTGGGTTATGCGCCCCTGGTCCATGCGCTTCTGGGCCACACGCCCTTGTGCCACGCGCACCTGTGCCATGCGCCTCCACATTCTTCCAGGGCCCATATTAAAACATTGGGGTCAGTTTAATCAAGCTTTTCTTGTATTTGAAATTAATGGCCTTGTGCCAAAGAAATCGCTGTTCATCTGAACTGAAGAAATGAATTTTGGTTGTTGTCAAGAAGTGACGGAGAGGATAATTAAATTTTCTTCATCATTCATGACTCATTTAGATATTTTTACGAAAAATTTATAATTAGTATTTGTATTAATTAGAAACGAACATTCAAAGATCGTTACTGATTTCAATCACTTATTCAATTGGCCACATCTACATTTTTGTAATATGACGTCACCAACCAACCAACCAACCAACCAACCAACCAACCAACCAACTGACCGACCGACCGACCGACCGACCGACCGACCGACCAGCCAACCAGCCAACCAGCCAACCGACCAACCAACCAGCCGACCGACGACCAACCAACCAACCGCCCGCCCGCCCGACCGACCGCCCGCCCGCCCGACCGACCGCTCAACCAACCAAATTTCTTTTAAATAACCCTTAATGTCTGAAATCAAACAAAGTTAAAGAAAACATTAGACAATAAATCTCTTGATATATAAAAGTACGTGACAGTCATGTCTGGAACGCCTTTGATCACAGATATGCTCTGTTAAGGTTGACTAACAGCTCAACAGCCAAACATCAACAAATAAGACTTAAGATTTTGTAAGTATTTTTAACGAGCTTCTCTTAATATTATTTTTATTTTCATGTATTCGTTACAATTAAAGAAGTTTTCGTGAGGGGCCACAAAGCGAACAGTCGACGTAAACTAGATGCACTCTTTGGAATATAGTGTCCTGGACGCGAAATTTTTACCCACGAGATTCCCGGACCCCGTGTTATGTACTCATTTGCATACAGCCAATCAGAGCTCAACTATCAAACTAGTGTCCACCTAGTCATGAAAATCCTCTGGTTGAGTTCAATGAAAATGTGCGTTATCACAAAATCCAACCTGTTCTAAACGGGTTAATAAGGATGAAAAATCTGAAATTTAGCGTATAAAGTGAATGGAGAGCTGCTCATCGATGATGTCATAAGTGTTGCCAATTTGCGTAATTTACTAGAAAATGTAAATGAGTATAGTTTCCTAATTTTATGACCGTTTTTGTACCTTTCTAATTTAGAATGTTGGTGTTGATCTGGAAACATCGTAATCAATATGGCGTTGTGTCGTATTGCATATCAAAGGGTACATGCAGTATCACTAATCTCAGTCTGAGTACAGGTACCTAATGTTAGCTCCATATAGAGATGGTGCTCAATTGATCTATGAGGATGGCGGGGGGATGTGGTGTTTATGTGAGACCTGCTATGTTGTATTCACAGAGTGGCATATACCATTCTATGCCTGACTGGCTGTACTGTTGTAGTATACAGTATGTGGATTTGCAAGGTGAGCACTGATTGGCTGTATGTAAATGAGTTCATTACTGGGGTCCGGAACTCTCGTGGGGAAAAAAAATTCGCGT
>NW_021826820.1:0-12779 GCF_006345805.1 Octopus sinensis | reverse complement strand
TCTAAAGGCCAACTCTGTAAGTAAATTAAAAACATTCCGGGCCAAATCCGGACCCACAATCCTGAAATTTTGGATTCCGAAGCTTTCATTACTGTGATTGTTTTCGACAATTTTTTTACGTGACATTTTCGCGACAAATATTTTTGTACAATAACAATTTTTATAATCTAAAGGCCAACTCTGTAAGTAAATTAAAAACATTCCGGGCCAAATCCGGACCCACAATCCTGAAATTTTGGATTCCGAAGCTTTCATTACTGTGATTGTTTTCGACAATTTTTTTACGTGACATTTTCGCGACAAATATTTTTGTACAATAACAATTTTTATAATCTAAAGGCCAACTCTGTAAGAAAATTAAAAACATTCCGGGCCAAATCCGGACCTGCAATCCTGAAATTTTGGATTCCTATGTTTTCATATCTGCGATTGTTTTCGGCGATTTGTTTGTATGTTTTTTGCGACAAGTATGATCATCATTGGGATATGATTCTGGAGGAACCAATTGCAACAAATTCTCCCAAACAAGTCAGAGATCTGTTTGCAGAACCAAGAACCATGTGGTTGGTAAGCAAGTTATATAGCTTTTAAGCAACTGATCCCGAATGGGAAGATCTGCAAACAGATCTCTGACTTGTTTGGGAGAATTTTCATATCAAGTCTTGTGAGTGGATTTGGTCGACGGAAACTGAAAGAAGCCTGTTGTATATATAAATATATGGATATGTGTGTTTGTGTGTGTATGTTTGTTCCCCCACCATCGCTTGACAACCGATGCTGGTGTGTTTAGTTCCTCGTAACTTAGCGTTACGGTGAAAGAGACCGATAGAATAAGTACTAGGCTTACAAAGAATAAGTCCTGGGGTCGATTTGCTCGGCTAAAGGCGGTGCTCCAGCATGGCCGCAGTTAAATGACTGGAACAAGTAAAAGAATATATATATATATTGTAATCGAGACCACCCACAACAAAGGGTTGGCAAAATGGCTACAACCTAGGGCGAGATGCCTTGCAAAATTTGCTCCAGTACTTCATGTTTTATCTTTGAATTGTTACTTGATTCAGTCATTAGACTGCGGTCTTGCTGGGACACCGCCTTTAACAATTTTGAGTCGATTGAATCAGCGTGTGTACATGTGCGGTATATTTAATTTTTTTTAAAGCCTAGTGCATATTCTATCGGTCAATATAGGCCGAACCACTAAATCATGGGGATATTAACACCCTACACCGGATATACATATATATATATATAACGGGAAGGTTTACGAAAATAAACAAAAGACGAAGGCAGGTGGAGTACAAACAAATAAATGTATTAGTATGGCGCTCAGGAATAGAAATAGAACAAGTCTTTTACGTTTCGAGCCTACGCTCTTCGAGAGAAAGATACACAGAAAAGAAACAAGGAGAGAAAAAAATGCGTGTAGGAGCAAACGGTCCATCATGGCGTTCTATATATATATATACATATAAAGATCAACTTTCGATTTCCAATCTTTCAGGGGCCATAATATGAAACAGATACCAGTTAAGTATTGAGGTCGTTTGAATCATATCCGCTATCCCCTTCCCCCTACAATTTTCTGTCTGCTTTATCTATCTATCTATTTACATATCTATCTATCTATCTATCTATCTATCTATCTATCTATCTATCTATCTATCTATCTATCTATATATCTATCTATCTATTTACATATCTATCTATCTATCTATCTATCTATCTATCTATCTATCTATCTATCTACCTACTTCTCTCTACCTATTTATATGTCTGTTAGAACCCTCTATTATCGTTATCTATACACTAATGACGCTGAGGTTTAACGCATCTAAAGTGAGTGTCCTTTACAAGAATGGGTTGTCTGCCCAACCAACATTATTTCTTTTGAGACCCCCCCCCCCCGCCTCCCACAACCTTTAACGTCGGTTCTGTTTCTACCAATAGTTTCTCAAGTAGCATAATGACTATTTAGGGTCGCGGAACTTCAAAAGCGAAATGCTAAAACTTGTTTGCTTCCTTTATTACAGCATCTCGTCTTTGTATGAAAAATATACCCACAGTAAAGTGTGTCTATAATAAAACATATACAATGTGTGTATGGGACGGAGGCAGATAGAAGTTAAGAATACCATTGTTCTGTTGTTCTCCAGTTTTCGTTCCATACTTTATACATTATAGAGACAAACTTACTTTTGTGTATTATGAGAAATATGTATTTTTATAGCGTACACTTTATTATACACGGATCACCGTCGATTTTAACGATGAGTATCCTAATCGTTCTAACAGCGTTATTACCAGCACATTGAATTTCTGTTTAAGTATTACGTATGCCACAAACACGTAATTTCAGGCAGAACAATGTGTCAAGCTTGGACCTTTAAATTATACGCACAGTCCACCCGACAATCTTCTATACAGTTTTCGTTAATCTAATTCAATTCCATTCACAAAGCTTGTGTCTTCTTCCCAAGGCTATGGTAAAATTTTCTAGAATGTGAGATACCAGTCAAATACTGAGGTTGATCAAATCGACTGTTCTCCCTTTGCCAACGTCAAAAATGTCTGGCCCACTACCTAAATAAGAAATTATTATTATCATTCATATATAATAATAATCTGTAATATAAATTAACTTCATTAATTGCAAACATCTTGGGGATAATTAGTTTTTACTTTTGGTTGTGTGGTTGAGAAGCTTGCTTCAGAACCATATGGTCTTAGGTTCAGTCCCACTGAATGACACCTTGGGCAAGTGTCTTTTACTCTAGCCCCAAACCAACTAAAATCTTTGAGTATATTTGGTAGATGGCAACTGAAAGAAGCCCGTTGTATGTGTGTGTGTGTGTGTGTGTGTGTGGTTGTGTGTGTGTCTGTGTGTGTGTTTGTCCTTCCACCACCACTTGGACAACTTTGTGTTAGCTTTGTTTATGTCCCTGTAACTTAGCAGTTCGACAGAGAAGGTTCATTTGAATAAGTACCCAACTTGAAACATAAGTACCGGGTTGATTTGTGTGATGAAACCCTTTAAAGTAGTGTCCCAGTATGGTCACAGTCCAATGACTGAAACAAGTAAAGATACCAAGCTATTTGTAGAAAACTATGAAAGCATGTGGCCTAGTTATTATTATTATTGCATTCTGCAACTGCTTCAGGTTGTTGGCATGTCGTAGCGGTTCAAAGATATAAACTATCTCTCTCATTATTTCGCGGGATGCTGCTCACTAATATGCTGTCGCTATGAGTGAAGGCGCATAACTGAGTGGTTAGGGAATTCAGCTTATGATGATAAGGACGTGAGTTCGATTCCCGGCGGCGCTTTGTGTCCTTGTTCACGTTTCTCCAGTCCACTCAGCTGGTAAAAATGCGTAGTACCCGTAATTCAAAAAGTCAACTATAGTGTCTCGCTTAAACGCTGTACATGCTTTAAATAGTAGTCAAATTATTTTAAATCACATCTGCCGTCTTGAAAAAGGTCATGTTCGACAATGTAATTGTAAATATACAAAATAGATGAAATGGTCACGACTGGAACGCTTTGATCATATGTCTACTCCGAACTTACTTGGGACTAAAGTACGAAAATAACTGGCATAAAAGAGATGGAGGAAGGAACATATTTAGAAAATAAAGATGCAGAACGTAACGTGTCCTGTCCTTTGCACCAGAATCGAAATTCACAATATGAAGTTTTGGTCATCCAGAATCGTGGTATTTCGAGAGCACTGGATAAGCTTGCCCAGTTATTCTTGCACCGCATTATGACCGGTCTTACGTTTTCTCGATTACGCTAGTATAGTGTAGTCGTAAGGTCTCTACAACAGTATACAATCACATTCTGCATCACGCTGAATCTCTCTGAGGATTACGTTAAGGGCACGCGTATCTGTGGAGTACTCAGCGCAGCTTGTATCGATTATCAGATCAACTCGAACCCTCGTCATAATCGAAACACTTAGAAGTTTTTGTCATCTTGATTACTTTTATTTCAGATTTTTAAATTCGCGCAGAATTTGTTCCCTTTGTCACAGTCAGTAATAAACCAACCTTAGGCGGCGAGCTAACTGAATCGTTAGCACACCGGGCAAAATGCTTAGCGGTATTTCGGCTACGTTCTGAGTTCAAATTCCGCCGAGGTCGACTTTGCCTTTCATCCTTTCGGGGTCGATTAAATAAGTACCAGTTACGCACTGGGGTCGATATAATCGACTTAATCCCTTTGTCTGTCCTTGTTTGTCCTCTCTGTGTTTATCTCCTTGTGGGTAGTAAAGAAATAGGTATTTCGGCTGCCGTTAAGTTCTGAGTTCAAATTCCGCCGAGGTCGACTTTGCCTTTCATCCTTTTGAGGTCGATAAATTAAGTACCAGTTACGCACTGGAGTCGATTTAATCGACTTAATCCCTTTGTCTGTCCTTGTTTGTCCCCTCTATATTTAGCCCCTTGTGGGTAATAAAGAAATAGGTATTTCGGCTGCCGTTAAGTTCTGAGTTCAAATTCCACCGAAGGTCGACTTTACCTTGTGGGTAATAAAGAAATAAGTAATTAATGAACCTTTTATGTAATCAATCAATTGAATAGTCGATTGATTTGATTTCTTTTTTGGTCTTTACTTAATTCTTAAGTTCTTTCTTTTTATTTCTCTGTTTTGAAGACACTGACACTTCTATCGAATCTGCTTTATAATTATTAGTTGTATTACTGTTGTAGAGACCTTACGACTACACTATACTAGCGTAATCGAGAAAACTTAAGACCGGTCTTAATGCGGTGCAAGAATAACTGGGCAAGCTTATCCAGTGCTCTCGAAATACCACGATTCTGGATGACCAAAACTTCATATTGTGAATTCCGATTCTGGTGCAAAAGACAGGACACGTTACGTTCAGCATCTTTATTTTCTAAATATGTTCCTTCCTCCATCTCCTTTACGCCAGTTATTTTCGTACTTTAGTCCCAAGTAAGTTCGGAGTAGACATATGATCAAAGCGTTCCAGTCGTGACCATTTCATCTATTTTGTATATTTACAACTACATTGTCGAACATGACCGTTTTAAAATAATTTGACTACTATTAAAAGCAAGTACAGCGTTTAAGCGAGATACTATAGTTGCCAATAGATTGTGATGATAGTGGCAGTGGATCAGGGCAAGGTGGACTAGATCGTCGGATCGCTGTATTTATTTCTTTACTTGTCGATGTATATAACAGAGTAACTTGTTTCGGAACAATAAGATTAATGGTATCGTTGTTATTTTTCTCACTAAACGATTCTTGAGTATGTTCGGAGAAAGAGTGAGACGGACGAGGTTCTTAAAATGTCGTTCATAGAATATTCTGGGGTGATATAGCTGTATCTGAATATCTGAACATGTACTAACATAACCTGAGTGGACTGAAGTTTACTGCAGCAACTTACTGTGACCAGATGGTCTTTCATATTGAGTATTTTGGGATTTATTGTCTAGACAATAAATCAATCTCTATTCGTCAATTCGACGACTCAGAAATTTTATGCTGTTCTGTATCCTGTTTTACTACCTATTCTGTTACCTGTTCAGTTCCCAACAAAATGAAACAAGGAACGTAGAATATTACTAAAACACAACAAAAACACAACAAAAAATTGTGTTGTATTTGAACGATAGAGATGTTTAATTTCTCACTCACACAACATTTGCTCCTTAGTAAATTTATTGATTTCTAACTTAGGTACAGGGTTACAGCTTCTTAGGGAGATTGGTATGCATGCCTTTCTCAGGTATATTTAATTCTTCTGATAGAAATTCGCATAAGACTGTCCCTTAGTTCTAGGATACAAACTTTCTGTTTTAAAGTGATCCAAATAAAAACATTTCATGCTAATTTATGTCCAAAACATCAGCTTAATAAGGACAGATCCCGAATGGGAAGATCTGCAAACAGATCTCTGACTGAAATTCTTCATTGTTTTCGAAATAAAATGATGCAAAGGCAGCGTGTTTCAACATAAATATGGTAATGAATTAACTGAAGCGAATTAACTCTAGACTTAAGTCGAAATAAGTTTGCACACTCATTTCACGACCAGTCTATTGTTTACACATCTGAACCCTTCACAGCTCAATGAATACTTTTTAAGTTTATTGGTAAAAAAATCAACAGAGAAAAAGGGGTCCTGTGGAATATATGTGCGCGCGCGCGTGTGCGTGTGTGTTTGTGTGATCAGGCTGGAATGCCTGTAATCATAGGTCTACTTGATCAGATGGGGCTAATCGAAAGCTAGACAGTAACAACATAAGAATTTACAGTGATAGTTGATGTGAGAAAGCTTTTTAGAAGTAAATGTGATGAGCTGATATAGTGGCTCGCACGAGTTGATATCGTTGACTGAAGGTAAACAGAAAGTAAACAGTTATGGTGATGAGTTGTAGTAGAGTGAGCATGAGTCTTTAGTGTTGACTGACGGCTGATAAATAAACAAAAACAGCAGAGCATCCTACTAAGTGCTTTACGGAATTTAGTCTCATTCAATAGGTCCTAAGTTCGAATACTGCCGGTTCGATTATGAATTTTATCTTACGGGATCGATCAGTTTATGAGGAGGTAGTTTCAATCAATTTACGAGGGGATGGCTTCAATCAATTATATATACCTCAAAGCAAAGAGAAAAATGAAACCAAATGCCATCATTAAAATTTACATTACAATAACAGGGAAGAATTATTTGAGAAGAGTTATTTCAGAAATGTCTTGGAATGATACCAGGTGTGTTAGGTTTGTACTTGGTTGGCAGAACTTTTAAAGGGAATGTTCCGCCAACATTCTCTGTGGTGAAACGTCCTATGTGTCTATGTATGAATGTAGGTGTGTACAGACAGTGTGCTTGTTTTTTGTGTATGTATACGTGTATGATTGTATGTATGAGTATGCATGAGTATGCATATGTATATGAATGTATATATACTGGATTTAAAATCATTTATGCACTCGGGCACTTGTTACGTTGTACAACCCGAGATAAGTTATCATCGAGTATAAGAACGATCAAAGGCATTTCAGCTTGGAACGCCCATCCATTTCTGATCAGGCAGGCACACACACACACACACACACACACACACACACACACACACCACACACACATTATACGCAGACTGTGCGGTATGAAGTTTACTTTCCGGCTACGTGGTTCCGGGTTCAGTCCCACTACGTGGCATATTGGGCGAGTGTTTTTTACTATAGCCATGGGCCGACCAAAGCCCTGTGAGTGGATTTGGTCGACTGAAACTGAGAGAAGCCCATCATATATATATATGTGTGTGTGTGTGTATGTGTGTGTGTGTGTGAGAGAGAGAGAGAGAGAGAGAGAGAGAAAGAGAGAGAGTGTGTGTGTGTGTTTGTCTCCCACCACCGCTTCGCAACCGGTGTTGATGTGATTACGCCCAAGTAACTTAGAGGTTTGGCAAAAGAGACCGATAAAATAAGTACCAGGTTTTACAAATAAATAAAGTACTGGGGTCTATTTGTTCGTGCCCCCGCATGGTTGCAGTCTAATAACTGAAACAAAAAAAGGTAAGAGATATAAATATCTGGATTGTCAAGTATTGGGGTTTTTTGGCAAAGCGGTTACCTTGAACGTAATGCTACATCCCAATAATTTGAAGCTTTTGAACCTTGTACTTATTCTGTCAGACGCTTTTGCCGAACTGCTAAGTTACGGGGGCGTAAACACATCAGCACCGGTTGTTAAGCAGTGATGGGGACAAACACAGACACACACACATATATACAAGCACACAAACAAACACACATACACACACACGCTCTCTCTCTCTCTTCTCTCTCTCTCTCTCTCTCACACACACACACACACACCACACATATACATACACACAAATACGACATTTCCGTCTACCAAATCCACACACAGGATAGAGTAGAAGACACTTGCTGAAGGTGACACGCAGTGGAACTGAACTCGGAACTATGTGGACGGGAAGCAAGCTTTTTACCACATACCCACGCCTGGAGATTTTAAAGATATTCGAGCAAAAGCAAAATTTTCAAGCAAGAATCGTTACAAAGATCGCTTAAAATCTTACCTCAAAAATACATGTAAAAAATTACTTAAAGAATCAGAAGAGCTGGAATCGGTCAGAATGGATATTCTCTTTTAGTATATTCCCTTACAAATAAGAACTTCGGTCTGGGGTTTATTTCTTAAAGAGATCTAAGTCTGTTGAAATCGTCCCACCAAGTAGACGTTATGCACAAAATTATTTGGTTGGTATTTATTTGGGTGTGTTTGTCATAAGCTGACGACAAAAGCCATCGCTGAAAGTCACAAACAATGTGATATATAGAAATATATTCTCCCAAAGGACAAGTTGACTTGCAACAGGTGAGGAATGGTATGTAGTTCTTTGTCTCCTCTGAAGTCATACAAAAGTGTTACTCATCGGTAGAATATAGGTCATTCATTCATTTCTCGTGATTCAACCAGCGGGGAATGTCTGATGTATTGATGGCCTGGCATGTATGTGTGTGTGTGGGGGGGGGTTGCTGGGAGATGGCCGACTGTTGGTTGAACCTAATTTCAACAGGTTCTTTCACCAGATTGTTGTTTACATTCACCGCTTCTTGAGGTTTCTTTCTCTATAGGAAACGAGAAGTGAATGTCTTTTAAAAGCCATAAAAATGTTGAGTACGAATGAGATATAAACCTTGCCTTGGATAGTCTATCATAGGTAACATTCCTCAATTGTATAAACTATTCGGTACAGTCAAGGAAACAAAGACGATGTAGAATAAAGTATTTTATGTAAAATCCACAGGACATCTCGGTATTTAATTTCTTCCTCCCGACTACTTCCACCCACCTTGGGTAACCAAGTATCTCGTCTGTAACAAGGTCCTTGATCTTGGCCTTTCATCGTACTTTAGCCCCTCAATATATGGCATAAATTTCCTACTACTCTTAAATCCCACCCCACACTTAAAAGTGGGAGTTTTGTCCTTTCTCCGTCTCTTTTCCTGTCTTACAAGTTACTTGGCAGCCTCACTAGTGACGAAAAAAGCACTCTTAAGTGGTTGACGTTAGGAAAACCATCCAGCTGTAAAAATCTCACCAAAGCTGACATTAGAGCTCGACACAGCCCTGCAGCTCACCAGATCCTGTCAAACCATCCCACCGATGCCAACATAGAAAACAGACATTAAATGATGCTAGTTGTAACGATGATAATGATGGTGGTGGTTGTGATGATAATCCGTGCTGGAAGTTATCCCAAAAGTTAAAAGCGGCAAGATGACATCTTCCTTCCTGGATATAGAAATTACTTACTATATTGGCCTTTCTCCAGGGCCAGATTTGAGATTAGTGTTGTGTTGTGTTGGAAGTTAATAATAAGTAAAAAAAATAAAAAATATAAAAAAGGCAGACTAAAAAACTCGTCAGTTAGGCAATATAACCACCGTACTCGACATGGAAGCCAACTTTACCGTCATTTTACATGTTTAAAAAGGTGGACTGAGACATTATTGACAAAAGCATTATCTATAGTCAAAAGCAGCATTGTGTGTGTATATATATATATATATATATATATATAATATAAATAATATATAAATATATGCATAAATACATACATATATGTACATACCTGCATCTATATGTATATATACATGCATATATGATTACAGGACATAAAAAAAAAACCGTTGAACACAATGAGAAAGGTAAGCATAAAAACAAAAACATGGAAACGAATTTTTCAAACAACGAAGAAACAGAGTACAAGACACACAACACAAGGAATATTCCCTTTCTTCAGCTGTCCCTGTTTCGTCTACTTCGCGTTTCGAAGGTATATATATATATATATATATTATATATATAATATATATATATTATATATGAAAAAGGAATTTATAATAAAGGAAAATATAGATTTTATCCAGTTTTATTCAGCAGATGATCACTTCTTTTCATTTACGTACCTACACATGTTTCTGCATCAACTAATGCACACTGCAAACTTTGCAACAGTGACTTATGGTCCGAGAGTTTCGTGCGTTGATATGTGCCAACACATGAAACTCTCGGACTTCGAGTCACTCTGTTAATTCTGCTAAATATTAATAAAAAAATATACATATACTCATATTTTGAGTTCTATTTTTCCGGGATTATTATTTTTTTTATTAAAGCCACGATTTGTTCATTATCAGCAACTGTTGGCCCGCCGGAACGTTCACGAAATTCCAAGTCAAAATTTTTGGTTCTAAACCTAGCGAACCATTTACGAACAGTACTTTCAGCTATGGTACCATCTCCATAAACAGCACATATCTTCTTCGTTGTTTGTGTAGCGGTTTTACCTTTCCGGAAATGAAAGTACATTAAATGACGGATATGCATTTCCTTTTCCGCCATTTTCAATTTTATAGTAAGAGCAACCAAAGTAAATAATCCACAGAAAATTCAAATAGAAAAATACGCCGAGATCTCCTCTTTCAGAAAATATATATGTCATATGTTCCTGTTACGTGATAAAACAGATCACATGATTAAACGTCACAAACTGAAAAACGCTACGAACTTTTTTACCAACCCAATATATATATATATATAGCTTGCTTACGAACCACATGTTTCTGAGTTCAGTCCCACTGCGTGGCACCTTGGGCAAGTGTCTTCTACTATAGCCTCGGGCCGACTAAAGCCTTGTGAGTGGATTTATAGACGGAAACTGAAAGAAGCTCGTCGTATATATGTATACACACACACACACACACATATATATATATATATATATGTATGTGTGTGTATATGTTTGTGTGTCTGTGTTTGTCCCCCCAACATCGCTTGACAACCGATGGTGGTGTGTTTACGTCCCCGTAACCTAGTGGTTTGGCTAAAGAGTCTGATAGAATAAGTACTAGGCTTACAAAGAATAAGTTCTGGGGTCGATTTACTCGATTAAAGGTGGTGCTCCAGCATGGCCACAGTCAAATGACTGAAACAAGTAAAAGAGTAAAGAGTAAGAATATATATATATATATATATCTATATATATATATATATACACACACATACATACATACCTGAATATGATAATAATTAGATTTTTTTAATTCATTTTTATGTAGACATACATACATGCATGCATACATGTAGACATACATACATACATGCATATATACATACAAACATGCAATCTGTAATTCTGTAGAAGTCAGATTTTAAAAAATATATATATTCACGTTTCATACCTCCTGACTTTATGGTTTTATATCTGTGTGGAAAGAAGCTTGCTTCCCAACCAGATTGTCCGAGTTCAGTCCTACTACGTGGCACCTTGGGCAACTGTCTTCTACTACAGCATCGGACCGACCAAAGCCTGTGAGAGGATTTGGTAGACAAAAACTGAAAGAAGCTCATTGTAGTAAATATATATATATTATAATATATATATATATATATATATAGATATATATATATATATATATATATATATATATATATAATATATATATATATATATACTCTTTTACTCTTTTACTTGTTTCAGTCATTCGACTGCGGCCATGCTGGAGTACCGCCTTTAGTCGAGCAAATCGACCCCGGGACTTATTCTTTGTAAACCCAATACTTATTCTATCGGTCTCTTTTGCCGAACCGCTAAGTTACGGGGACGTACACACACCAGCATCGGTTGTCAAGCAATGCTAGGGGGACAAACACAGACACACAGACACACACACACACATATATATATATATACGGCAGGCTTCTTTCAGTTTCCGTCTACCAAATCCACTCACAAGGCTTTGGTCGGCCCGAGGCTATAGTAGAAGACACTTGCCCAAGATGCCACGCAGTGGGACTGAACCCGGAACCATGTGGTTGGTCAGCAAGCTAATTACCACACAGCCACTCCTATATATTTATATATAAATGTGTGTGTGTGTGTGTGTGTGTGTGTGTGTGAGTGTCTTTGTGTCTGTGTGTGTCTCCTCCCACCGCTTGACGACCGGTGCTGGTGTTTACGTAACCGTAACCTAGCGGTCGACACATTCGACTAAAAATTCTTCAAGGCAGTGCCCCTCCATGGCTGCAGTCAAATGACTGAAACAAGTGAAAAAATAAGAATATGCGTGTGTGTGTGTGTGGTTGTGAGTAGGTATGTGTGTTTGTGTGCATGTCTAGCATGATTTAACGTTTGTCTGTTGAAAGGTCGTAGTTCCTTGAAGAAAGCGAGACTGACTAGGTGTCACGTGATGTATGGTAATTTCCGACTGCAACATTTTGATACGACCCCTTATGCCACCACAAAAAAGTATATATCGTGAGCAAAATTACATATATACACAAGGTTTGCTTGGTCCAAGTCAGTTCCTGTCGTGCAGACCGATAGATGATCAACGATGTTCTTTCCAGCTGTGATTATCAAATAAATTTGGGGCTATGGTATTGCGTAGTCTCAGAGAAAATATTATCAATAAACTAGCAGTATTGCCCGGCGTTGCTCGGGTTTGTTTCGACCCTTTACAATTGGAATTTTTAAAAAGTAAAAACTTTGCATTATGTAGTTTGTTATTCTCTTTAAGCGAACATTTTTCTGGTTGAAATACACGGAAAAATGGCGACACAGCAGTAAAAAATCGTAAAAAATTGGGATTTTCATAGAAAAAAAGCACCTTTTTGATGTAAATAATTTTTGGTGTTAACATGGTCTGATTTGAATTTTTCTTCTATTAAAAGAAGAGCAAGCTTCTTCTATCATACTCT
>NW_021826819.1:0-12048 GCF_006345805.1 Octopus sinensis | reverse complement strand
ATGGTTTACACACTTCATTTAACAAATGCCATTCGGTAAGTTTAATACGAACACAAACACATGTGTGCATGGATGCGTGTGTGAGTATATTATATATATATATAGATAGAAATTTATGTATACACACACACATGGCCGTGTGTGCGTGCGCGTGCGCGTGTTTGTTTGTTACCGTATGCTTTATAACTGACTCAGTATCAAATTCTTCAGCGTTTTTCAATTGCAGAATTAAAAGCACGACAACAGCAGTGACGGGGGAAAGAAAAAAGTGTTACGATTCGGAGCTCAAAATGCCCTATAACCCATCCTGGTAATCTCTCAATCTCTCTGTTGCGCATGGTGTGTGTGTGGTGTGGTGTGTGTGTGTGTGTGTGTGTGTGTGTGTGCGTGTGTGTGTGTATTTGTCTTTGTAGTCCAGTACCGCTTGACAACTTGTGTTGGTGTGTTTATGTCCCCGTAACATAGCAGTTCGGCAAAGGAGACCGACAGAATAAGTACTGGGTGTCAATTCGTCCGACTAAAGTTCTTCAAGGCGGTGCCCCAGCATGGCTGCAGTGTAATGACTAAAACAAGTAAAACACACACACACACACACACACACACACACACACACACATGCACATGCACACATACTAGCAGAGGCACCCGGCATTGTCCAGGAATTAAATTTCTCCTCACATATTGGAAGAAAAAAGCAAAATATTTGCAGCATGGAAGGTGTTTATAAGCCATTTAAGAAATACACAAAAACCGTTAGATTCACTTCAAAATTTAAATTTAATTTGTCAAAATATTTTCGTGAATCTAACGGTTTTTGTGTGTTTCTTAAATGGCTTATAAACACCTTCCATGTTGCAATTGTTTTCGTTCCAGCACACGATCTCAGATCAGGTCACTTGCTATGCAAGTACATCTATGCAAGTACATATGCTATGCAAGTACATATATATATGCTATATATAAATTTGTTATTCTAAATTAAATTTATTCTTCAATTGGGATACAATTTATTCTTTAATTAGGAAATCAATTCTGAATTCATAATACAAAATGATAATAATAATAATAATAATAATAATAATAATAATAATAATAATAATAATAAATGAAAATACAAAATTTACCACTTTTATGAAAGGGGATAAATTCTACCACATGTTGAAGGAAATTATGTAAGAGCTTCTGGGTAAACAACGTTCAATGTTTTCTGGTTTGGAGCATAGACGAATAAGTCTTGCAAAACTACCAACCCTGGCGCAACCAACATAATGGTGATATAATAAAATAAACGTGGGTTTGTAGTTCTACTGATTACATGAAAATAACCCCAATGTAATCGGTAGAACTACACACACATCTAATTTTATGAGGACAACCCGTATATAGTTCTCCAAATTATATTGAATTGGAACGATCGTACTGAAGAGTCCACATATGATGTTACGTAAGTAAAATCGTTAATGACGAAATCAGTCTACAATTAATTCTTTAATTTTGTATATTTTCATGTCTTGCCCGCCTATGTTCTGGTGTTTGCTGAATTTCTCTAGAGAACATTCTTTTCTGTGTGGTTAGATCGTAGGTGATCTTCTTTTAACATACTGGATGTCCACTTAGTGGTTATCTCTTCTTATACGCATGTATTACAATTTTTCTGAATTTTCAGTTTTTCTATATGCTAGGCTACTGGTTTTAAATTGATGTTAATTGAATTAATATTCAATTTATCACCCTCATTATTTAAATTTTATATATATATATTTGCTTTGCGGGAAGGACCATTTCGCCGAAGTCATGTCTCGCCTTTACCTTCGAAATGTGGAGTAGACGAAATGGAGGTGGCTGCAGAAGGGGAATTTTCTTTGTGTTGTATGTCTTGTACCCTGTTTTTTCGTTGTTTAAAAAAATGTCCTTTTCCATTGTTCTGTTTTTATGTTTTCGTATCTCATTGTGTTCGACATTCTTTTGGCGTCATATATACATATACATGTAGGTAAGTACATATATGTATGTATATATGCATGTGTTTTATTTATTATTTCGTTATTATATATATATATATATATATATTTACTTGTTTCGGTCATGTGACTGTGGCCATGCTGGAGCACTGCCTTTAGTCGAGCAAATCAACTCCAGGACTTATTCTTTGTAAGCCTAGTACTTATTACACACACACACACACACACACACACACACACACATATACATAACATGCTTCTTTCAGTGTCTGCCAACCAAATCCACTCACAGGGCTTTGGTCAGCCTGAGACTATAATAGAAGACACTTGCCCAGGGTCCCATGCGGTGGGACTGAACCTGGAACTGTGTGGTTAGGAAGCAAGCTTCTTACAACACAGCCATGCCTGTGACTATCCACACACACATACACACACACACACATACACACACACACACACACACACACACACACAGACTCATACTCCTACATATATACCCTCACATTCACAAATATACTTATATGTGTACAAATGCTACATGCATGCACACAGATGAGTGTGTGTATGTGTGTTTGTGTATGCGTACATGCACATGCATGTTCATGTAGTGCTCCATAGCTATTGTTGGTAACGGGAACAGGAAGTGAGACATAATGTTGGATCCCCCAAGAGGGGTCCCTGGTGTTGTTTTACCTTTCATATCGAGTTCCTTCTGTTGTGTATTGTTATGTGTGTGTTTGTGTGTTTGTGTTTCCCTTGTCTGTATATATACACATATATACATATAAATAGGTGCATACACATACATATAAACATACATACATACATACATATATACATATATACATATAGATATTGACTTGGCAAGATTGGGTATGCCTCGTGTAAATATCTGTTCCAACTTGAGCTATTTCTTGCTGAAGAATCCGAGGGCTTATGGAAGATTGGCTTGATTTAATTTAATCATGTTAGTTTACCATTAAACAGCGGATGAAACGGTATACCGTACAAGAAATTACAGGGTAAATGTTTTTTTAATTTTCTCCTGTTTACGGAATTAATCTTTATTTGCGGTAGAAGCTTTGGCTGTTATTTCTAGTGGGTGAATGGCCTATTATGGCCGTTCCTTAATTGTTACTGTTGAACTTAAAAATGGTCTATGACTATTTAATTTTTCCCACTGGGCCGCTGGTGGCAATAAAATTCTACAAAAATTTCCTTGCCACCCTATTATGGATTAAATATGAATTTTTGGTTAATTCCGTAATGGAATCGACGGCTGATATTTATTTGCTGCCGATAAATTTGGTGCGAGTGCGACGATTTGAAAATTTTAGGTCAGATATTGACTTGGCAGATTGGGTATGCCTCGTGTAAATATCTGTTCCAACTTGAGCTATTTCTTGCTGAAGAATCCGAGGGCTTATGGAAGATTGGCTTGATTAATTTAATCATGTTAGTTTACCATTAACAGCGGATGAAATGTTATACCGTACAAGAAATTACAGGGTAAATGTTTTTTTATTTTCTCCGTTTACGGAATTAATCTTTATTTGCGGTAGAAGCTTTGGCTGTTATTCTAGTGGGTGAATGGCCTATTATGGCCGTTCCTTAATTGTTACGTTGAACTTAAAAATGGTCTATGACTATTTAATTTTTCCACTGGGCCGGGTGGGCAATAAAATTCTACAAAATTTTCCTTGCCACCCTATATTATAATATATATATATATATATATACATACACACATACATACATACATACATACATACATACACACTACATGCACATATATACATATATATACACACACACACTCATATATATATAGGCGGTGTGTTTTTTGCATGGTTTGTTAGTGCATGTGTATGTGATTGAGTGTGTGTATGTGTGTTGCATTCCTGTGGAGGCTTGTTTGTGTGATGTATTTATATATATATATATATATATATATATATATATATATATATATATATATATATAGAGAGAGAGAGAGAGAGAGAGAGAGAGAGAGAGAGAGATGGAGACATGCACACACCCACACACATATGTATAGACTGGTGTGTGTTTTTATGTGATTGTGTTAGTGTATGTGATTGTGTGTGTGTTTGTGTGTGTATTTGCATATGGAGCCTGTATGTGTACATGAATATATGGATATATACCAAATAAAGAGATCAATGGCCTATTTTGCTTTTCAAAAACAACAACCACATGATCTTCATTATTCCACCCACCCACTCACCCCTTCCACCACCTTCATAACCTCATTACCAACCTCCCAACACAGGCCCCCTCCGCTGCCCCACCCTCATGCTTCTCTTGTACCCACCCAGATATTTTTCCGTTTCACTAACCTCTCCTCCTACCTTCTCGTGTCAAGTGTTTCTCCGCCCTATCATGACACTTACTTATCCCTAATCCCATTCCTCCCCCCCCCCCGCTCCAGAACGTTGACCCCCTGAATTCTCGTCTTACAAAGTTTTGACTTAAGCGAGTTCAAGAGGAACATAAATGATTTCTTTGAGAAAAATAGAAGGAAGAGGAGGAGGAGGAAAAGAAGAAGAAGAAGAAGAAGAAGAAAAAGGAGAAGAAGAAGAACAACAACAACAACGGCAACAACAACTGCGTCAAATTTTGACTTAAAGCAACCAATTTTGGAGGGAGGGGATTAGTTGATTACATCGACCCCCAGTACTTGATGGGTACTTATTTCATCAACCCTGTGAGGATGAAGTGCAAAAGCTGACCTCATATATATATTTACATATATATGACAGTCTTCTTTCAGTTTCCGTCTACCAAATCCATTCACAAGGCTTTGGTTGGCCCGAAGCTATAGTAGAAGACACTTGCCCAAGATACCATGCAGTGGAACTGTACCTGGAACCATGTGGTTTGTAAGCAAGCTACTTACCGCACAGCCACTCCTACGCCTATGTAGCATATATTTTATATATGTATTGCGTTGTTTGTGTGATTTCATGAAGTGTTCATTGTGTTGGGTATGAGTTATGCAAAGTGTAACACATGAATTCATCTTGTGAATGTGCTTTCTGTTGGATGTTGGCTGTTCCTAGTGTTGATTCTAGGCTCACCATGCAATGGGCTGAATTTTGGCCCTTGCATGTCTAATATATATATATATATATATATATATATATATATATGTATAGGCACAGGCACAATGGTGTGGTAAGAAGCTTGCTTCCCAACCCAATGACATGGTTCCAGGTGCCGTCCTACTGTATGGCACATTGGGCAAGTGTCTGTCACTATAGCCTCAGGGTAACCAAAGCCTTGTGAGTGTATTAGGTAGATGGAAGCTGAAAGAAGCCCATTGCATAAACATGTGTGTGTGTGTGCATTTATGTGTGTGTCTGTGTTTGTTCCCCCACCATCACTTGACAATGCTGGTGTGTTTAGGACCCTGTAACTTAGCAGTTTGGCAAAACAGTCAATAGAATAAGTACTAGGCTTACAAAGAATAAGTCCTAGGGTTGATTTCTTCGATTAAAAGAACCTTTAAGGTGGTGCTCCCACATGGTCACAGTCAAATGACTGAAAAGAATAAAAGAATAAAAGAACATATTTAGTTATGAATTAGAAATAGTGTAATATTGTAAACATTATAGAACACACATAATCAATGTATGAGCATTGGTTGTTTGCTGATTGGATGCAATTTATCAAACACATGTGATGTTGATATGCCACAAAAATAGGTAAACATTGGTGTCTATCACTCCTCGATGTGATTTGGGTAAGTTGTTTTGCTTGCCTATGACTTTCAGGTGTTTTAAATCCCATTGCTTTGAGAGAATCATCTGTATTGCATCAAATCACAGCCTAACAGTGAACAAACAAAGCACACACATTAAGTATGTGTGTTCAATAATATATATATATATATATATATATATATTTTCTTTATAATCAGGGTTCAGCAAAGATTTGCTTCACCACATACCGAAGTTTAGAAATAGCAGTCAAAAAATCTTAGCTATTCCTTCTACTTTAAAAGGGACTCCTAGAAAAACCATAGTACTTGAACACAATCCACGCAGGCAAAAGGGAAAAATAACGAAAATCAATCGATATTAGGTTACCCACGTACGCACGTTTCTGAATTAGATCGGTATAAAGAATAAATAATTATACCTACCCGACCATTTTCGGCTCATCAGCGTGGGATTCCTCCAATATTAATTATTAAATATTAAATTCGAAGGCACTGGAATATATCTCTCTACCTAACGGTATCAGAGACATCATATTCAGTGCTCACGTGGCTCTGGTATTGGGTGTTGGCGATCCCTGCTGTACTCTTTTGCCACAACTTTCTTTCACTCTTTCTTCTGTTGGCCTGCTAGCTTAGCCAGCAGGGTGTTGTCATTTGAAGGCTAAAACAATGCAAAGTGCATTGTGACCAGCAATGTGTTGCAACATCTGATAGCCTGGTCGGTCACGGTGATCATGGTGATATATACATACATACATATATATATACTCTTTACTCTTTTACTTGTTTCAGTCATTTGACTGCGGCCATGCTGGAGCACCGCCTTTAGTCGATAAATCAACCCCGGGACTTATTCTTTGTAAGCCCAGTACTTATTCTATCGGTCTCTTTTGCCGAACTGCTAAGTGACGGGGACGTAAATGCACCAGCATCGGTTGTCAAGCAATGCTAGGGGGACAAACACAGACACACAAACACACACACATATATATATATATATATATATATATACATATATACGACAGTCTTCTTTCAGTTTCCGTCTACCAAATCCACTCACAAGGCATTGGTCGGCCCGGGGCTATAGCAGAAGACACTTGCCCAAGATGCCACGCAGTGGGACTGAACCTGGAACCATGTGGTTGGTTAGCAAGCTACTTACCACCCAGCCACTCCTGTGCCTATATATTATATTATTATTATTATTATTATTATTATCATTATTAATAAAGAAAATGGAGACTTGTTCATCTGCAAAATTTATTTTATAGTTACATACAGCATATCATAACGACCTGCACATGTTTCTTCCACACTAACAACTCATGGATGCAGATACAACCTTGCATTATTATTGGTGCAGTTTCATTAGGGTTCATCCATTTGGCCATCCTCTGCATCTGCAACTGTGCATAGTCAGTGCAGTGGAAACATGTTTAGGTCATTATAATATGCTGTATGTAACTAGAAAATAAATTTTGCAGATGAACAAGTCTCCATACTCTTCATTAATAATAATAATATATACTCCAGACAATTTTTACCGTCCAGCAAAGCCTATACAGAATTACCCATTGGAAGAATTCACAGAGTGACTAGCAACAAATAATAGACACAGACATTAAATACTGATTGAAGTGGTTAGCTGTTAACTGGAACTTAACTGACAGCCAATACAGTATCTACGCAGATAAGATATCCCTCTAAACTCATATATATATATGTATATATATTAATTAGAGGTCATTGGATTAGCGCTTTTATATAAGTAGCGGAATTATAACACAGCAAATTCCTTTTGTATAATGGTCTTTTTTCATAGCGTTTTTCAGATGGCCAGATAACCGAAGAGATGGTGTTGTGGATTTCCACCTCGGAACCCGAAACTCAGAGTTTTATCTTGGCTATTGAATAATTGTCACATATTATTTTACAGATAAATTTCCTCTGTTTACATAATATTGAGGTCTCTTTCTTACTTTTGTTATCTTACTGTTTTTACCAATATATATATGTATATATATATATGTGTGTGTGTGTGTGTGTGTGTGTGTGCGTATCTGTATATTGATAAAAATGGTAAGACAACAAAAGAATGAAAGAGACCTCGATATTATGTAAATAGAGGAATTTATCTGTAAATATAATATGCAACAATTATTCAGTAACCATGATAAAACTCTGAGTTTCGGATGTCGGGGCGGAAACCCATGCCGCCATCTTTTCAGTTATCAGGCCATTGAAAAAATGCTATGAAAATACACACACACACACACACATATATATGTAGAGAGAGTGAGAGATGGAAAAGAGAGAGGGAGAGAAAGAGTATATACATTACAAGCAATCGTTTCAGTACATTTACGTTTCAAACACTGAGATGAATTAGGTTGATGACCAATAGGGATTCCCAAAGTTTCCTTTAACATTCTGTACATGAAACAGATTTTGCATTGAGAAATTGTATAAACAAAGCAACAAATGCTGAAATACAACCTCACATAACCCAAACACTTTGTCTGTTTTAGATTCACACATGTTTCTTTAACAGTTTCTATAGCAATCATTCCTACAATGATTTTGTACAACAAATTAACAAAAATTTAATCTATTATGTGTCACAGACAACTGTAAATATGTCTTTAGAAGTTTTATTAAACTCAAACAGTTGTTGGTAAACAAATGTGTAGCACCCAACTCATCTGTCCCAGAGATCCTAGTATTTCCATCCAGTCCTACCTGAATTGAGCAGGGTTACATTTTGGACTTTGTGCACTACTACTACTACTACTACTACTACTACTACTACTACTACTAAATAAATATTAAACTATTTCTTTGTAATTTTCTTTTCCTCCCTCTATTGTGATAAAATTTGGTATGTACTCAAAATATTCTAAGAAGTTATATCCTTTTGTTAAAATTTCATTCTTAATAATCTTCTTGATTATCCTAAATTTTAACTTTATACAATAAGACAATATTGTTTGAAGTGATCTTTAGAAATTACTTGATTTATCCCTTTCTTAAAGAGCTCTATCCTCCTGGTCTTAGTATTTATAAAGGCCTTTGTATAAATAACCCTTCTAAACAAGTACCACTAAGTAACTATAAATATCATGTAGGGAGTAACAATAATAACTTCTTAAACCTATAATAAAACCCTTAGTTTAAAAAAATTAGTGTAAAATATGAATGTCACATAACTTAAATATCCCTTTAACCGATACCAAACATCAGTCTTTTATTGATATTAGCTAAATAAGTAAATATATAATTTTTAGTCTAATATATTTTGAATTATTATACATTTTCTATAAATCTTCTCTATTGGTGTTAATAAGCTACATATACTTTATCATAGTTTTAGTGATTAAGCTCTTTTATTCCTTTTCTGTGCTGTTCTGCCTAACTTGATTATTTTATTTCATTTCTTTATTATTTTATAATTAACCTTTATTTATAATATTAATCTAATTTTTGTATCTATAAATTCATACTTAACTTATATAAAACCATACTGTAATATTCACTACTTATGAAAAACTGCTTAGATTAAAATTTTATTAATATATAATTAGCATATTCCTTTACCCCAATACTCCTTTATTAATACCAGTATATACCAATATATATAATCAATATTCACAGATACCATCAGATGAGTTAGTATTTAAGTATACAATATGTATAAATATTAAACTATTTCTGGATAATTTCTTTTCCTCCTTCTATTGTGGTAAGAGTTTGGTATATACTCAAAAGTATTCATAAAGTTCTATCCATTTCTTATAATATTCTTCTTAATAATCCTTTAAATAACCCTAAACTTTAACTGTATACATAGCAACATTGTTTAAAATATTTAACAATAAGACTTCCCCTGCTTCATTATCGATAGTCTTCTAGTGGACGACCCCCTTAACATCTTGTTTTAAGTTTTCCCTTACTAATCCTCATGATATTGCTTATAATAATCTTGATTTTTTTATGACTATACCAACTAGAATGTCTGTCTACTCTCTCAGCCCTACCCCTAACAAATACTGCCCTCTATCCTCTCAGCCTTAAATATACAAGGGATTTGATAAACTAGTCTATAAATTAAAACTGACCCCATAAAGACAAAAAATCAGTGGCAGGCAGAGTCTTCTTGATAATTTTAGTAACTTCTATGCTGAAGTAGAGACAATATGTTCTTTGTCTATCTCCTAAACTTCTGTGAGATTTTAGGTATATTAATGTGTCCATCTGTTCTAATTTAATTAAATTCTATGCCTTTGCACAGCTGATGATTGCTCTACATTTTAACTTGATGTAATGATTGCATTGTTCAATTAAATGGAGTCACATGAAACGATCGTACTGCATTATCTCTGGATATCCTTGTTGCTTATTTTGATTTTAATCACCTTACTTTGAAATTGTATGGATAATACCATACTAAATTCTGGTGCCTCAACTTAAGTACCATATTCATCTGAATCTAAATTTTTGCTGAACTCATCTACTATACCCAAAGTATATATATATATATTCTGGGGACTTATCTTGCATCTTCTCACTGAGAAACCTGCTCAGATAATTTGTTTAGAGGGATCTAATGTTTGTCCTGTGTGTGTATGTGTGTCTATTGTCTTCCGCATATACAAGCTTGTCCTTTCAGGTGCTGGTTCCACATAAAGAAAAATCACCCATGCTGGTGCTGCATAAATGCACCTATGCTGGTGGCACATAAAAGGCACCCAGTACACTCTGCTAAGTGGTTGGCATTAGGAAGGGCATCTAGACATAGAGACCATGTCACAACAGACAATTGGAGTCTGGACAGCTTCCAGCTGGCCACCTCCATGTTAAACTGTTCAACCCATGATAGCATGAAAAATGGACGTTAAACTATAATGACGATGATGATGATGATGATGATATATGTTTACATGTATCTGTGAACTCTTGTGATCCAGTTTTGCAGCAGAGCTTTCATGATTCTCCTTCAAATTGCCATGTATGACCAGCTAAACCTGCAGTTATCTGCATAGCTACAAGAATTAATTTATAACCTTCCTGCTTCAGATATCAGTTTTTCATTGATTTATTACTTTTACTATATATTTTTTAAATTTATTTTACTTTATATTTTTCTATTACTTTTCTTTGTTATTATTTATTTAGTTTTTATGAATTCCATATTTCTTTTCTTGATTTTATTACTATTTTACTGCCCTAATCTCTTCTTTCCATCTCCATTGTTAACATCTTTCTACCTTTCTATTTACTCTTTGTCACTAAATCATTACTTCCTTTCTCTTCTTTCTTATTTCTTTCTCTTGCATCTTCCTCTTTCTATATAGAATTTGTTATAGTTTGGAATTCATATTAAAAAAGTGATCCTTGAAAATAAGATTCTTATGTCCTGTATACTTATATTGTTATATAATTGTACAGTTATGAGGATATGTGAGGATTATTGAAACAGGTGTAGGAAATTGATATTTTAATCATCAATGATATTGTTTATCTTCAATTTTCGAAAGTTTTTTGCTCTCTGCATTTGTAATAGCTGATTACAAACTGTGTGCAAGATTTTATATGGTATTGTGTCAATTGAGCTATAAAATTTATGGTAGTTTCTTGTGCATAAGCACTATCTTGCTCTAGTCCGTTAACTACGTGATGCAGTCGTAGGAGTGCTGTTGTGAAATACAGCATATCTTAGACACTTTTAGACCTGGTGGATCCCGTTGCTCACCAGGTCTGACCACAGCCAATTTCTTCTGGGAAGAAAGAGGAAGGAAGAGAAAGAGAGAGAGGGAGTAAGAGAGAACAGAATCGAGTCCAGCATGAGACTAGTATTCCATAGAGCCAGAAAGGATGAAAGACAAAGTTGTGATGTTTTAACAACTAATGCCATTTGGCTGTATCTCTCTCTTTCTCACTCTCTCTCTCTCTTTCTCTCTCTCTCTCTCTCTCTCTCTCTCTCTCTATATATATATATATATATATATATATATGTATGTATATTTTTTCAATGCGTCCAAATAACAAAGAAAAAATAAATAAATAGTTACCAGGGTAGCAAAAATTCACATAAGTGCCAAAGATATTACAGCCTACTTATAAAGGTAGAAATTCCAGGGTTAACTGAAATGTTTTTGTATAACATGGATAAATTAAGAAATGGAGTCAAATACAGGTGTAACAACTGCGTTTGACTCCATTTCTTAATTTATCCATTATACATGATTGATTGATTGATTGATTCCAGTTTCAGATCATGAGCTGTGGCCATGCTGGGGCACCACCATTTGCTGGGGCACCGCCATTTTATATATATATATATATATC
>NW_021826818.1:10000-11947 GCF_006345805.1 Octopus sinensis | reverse complement strand
ATATTTGAAACACCAGCAAAAGAAGAAATAAAGAGAGATTTTTTTTCTATTCCAAAGAATGTTTGTCGATCGCATTCTCACCTGGAATCGAATTTTGTAATTTTTTCAAGACTTATACACACCCTAATACCGTCGGTATCTACATATCAAATTTGAGCGCAATCGGATGGAGGATGCCCGAGATCCTTGGAAACAGACAGACAAGACAGATTTTATATAATATATATATATATATATATATATGTATACATATATATACGTATGTGTGTATGTATGTATGCATGTTATAAATTAGAACAGACAGTAAAAGGTTGCCATTATAATACTCAGAGTTCCGAATGTCAAAGCGACATTACATTCTCGTCGGCTATTAATGGTAACAGACCCTACGAAAAACCGTTAAAATTCTAGGAATTAACTCTAATGGGCGGAAGATACCTGCCCAATGTGACAGGTAATGGGACTGAACCCAGAACTATGTGGTTGGGAAGCAAGCTTCTTACCACGTATATATACAGGAGCTGGACAAAATAATGGAAACACCTACCATCATAGCATCATAATTTTGAAATATCTATAAAATTTTAAATATTATTTACTTTATTTGCATTTGACGGATATTTGTCCTCATCTTGTTTGTTGTTAACACAACGTTTCGGCTGCTATGCCCTCCAGCTTTCATCAGGTGTCTAGGGAAATTTCGAACGTGATTTCTCGTTACTAAGGTATTTTTCGATGTTGTGGTTATTATTATTATTATTATTATTATTATTATTATTATTATTATTATTATTATCATTATTATTATTATTATCATTATTAATATTATTATCATTATTATTATTATTGTTATTATTATTATTATTATTATTGTTATTATTATTATTATTATTATTATTATTATTATTATTATTATATCATCATCATCATCATCATCATCATCACTGCAAGAACTGGAGACTGTTTTAGATGAAGAATGGACAAAATTTCCTTTGGAATCAATGCAAATTTGTACGATTCCATACCTCGTAGAATTCCAGGTGTAGTTACCAGCAAAGCGGTCCTACCACGTATTATTATAAATTTGTTTGAAATTTTAAGGTGTTTACATTATTTTGTCCAACTCCTGTATATATAATCTGATATATATATATATAATATATATATATATATATAATATATGCACAAGCATCCTAAACCCCATCCCGCATATATATAATATATATATATATATATATATATATATATATATATATATATATATATATATATTACGCATGTATATCAAATAGTGGTTTTGTACGGAAGTACAAATTTTTGCCTTATGCTTCAAGAGTAAAAGACCTTATTGTACAAATATATGCGCCGAGCTATGTCGGCGTAACTTCATTCATCACTGTCATATTACCTTGGGAATTAAGAAAAAACGATAAAACACGAAAAAAATACAGAATAGGAATAAATATAACAAGCAAAATATAACACGAAAAAGTCTAAACAGAAATATGATGAATCACCGAAATCCTATACGTTACATTATGTAACCACTGGTGTCTGTTTACGTTTGATTCAGTTTGTGTGCTTGTGAGTGTGTGCATTTGTGTGGTGTGTGTGTGTGTGGGTGTGTGTGTGTGGGCGTGTGTGTGCGAATATTTGTATGTAAAGGGTGTTTGTGTGCACGGGCATACTGTTTATTTCCAGGTTATCACTGAGAAATTAGACGTTTGCTTCTGGCATTCTTTACATATTTAAAAGTTTAGACGTTGCAAATATGGGTTTCAAATTCTGGCACAAGGCCCAGTAATGTTCCTATAGGAAGAAGTCGATTACATCGGACTCGATTCGTCGAGTACCTTATTTTATCGACCCCTGAATAGGAGAATACTAAAGTCAACCTTGGGTTAATTTGAAGACGGACGAAATGCCTGTAGGTATTTTGCCCCTCAT
>NW_021826818.1:0-7500 GCF_006345805.1 Octopus sinensis | reverse complement strand
TATAAGTGTATATATATATACATATGTATATACATATCTGTGTATGTAAGTATAAATATATGTAATATCCATATATTTATATATATGTATAGATACACACATACATACATACATGCAGGTATACATATACATATATATACATATATACATGCTTACATACATACTTATATACATATATTAATATACATCAGTAAGTAAGCGTTCACAAAAGCTTGATTGCATACGCTTTATTGCCAGTGAAAAGCCCAAACGAAAGCCATACAAAATGATGCGATGCGAAAGATCCGAATGAATAAAACAGAACATAATAGAATGTACACAATGACTGAATCGAAATCGAGGCTAAGGAAATGCTGTGCGTTTGTCGGTGGGGTCTTGTACTGATTTGATGTTCTTTGTCTTACGGTTTTGCATTTGATTTCTTCATTTCTTCATTTTAAAGATTTTCTTTTGACAAAATATTATTTTTACCGAATGCTTTGTCTAGTTGACAGTTCTGCATTGTCTATCATTTAATGGAAAACAGAAACCAATCTTTTTACCTTCTAGATAATGAATTTTTAGATATATTGATATGTATCTAAACAGACATATTGATACACATACGTTCAGATGCGCAAATATACTCATACACATATATCTATTTATACAAAATAAGAAATAAAGGATCTTCGGTTGGAAAATAGATACATATTTCGATACACAGCCACACACATATACATAGATTTCAGAAAGTATATCTCTTTTACTATATCGGCTTTCGTTTCTTTCTGTATCTGCCTTAGTAAGTCCATATATTTTAAAATGATTTATAGCAGAAAAACCTGCACATATAGAAACATACAGGAATTATGATATACATACATGCCTACATAAATGTATAAATGCACACATGTATGTACTCATTTATGTAAACAAATATATATATGTACACAAACACACACACACACACACACATATATATATGTTTATATATATATATGTATATATAATGTGTGTGTTGTAATGTGTTATATAATATCCATTATATAAATATATATATATATATATATATATATATATATATATATATGTATATTATCTATATATAAACACAAAAACTTATGCAGGTATATATACATACATAAATGTGTTCTATGCGATATAGATTTATCAATGTGTGCATGAATATATATCGTATATATTTAGATAACTCTATGAAATATATATCCTGATATAAGATGTATAGAAAACCAACCTGAATGCACATGTATAACCAATTCATAACCAAATATAAGCATATATATAGATATATATATATTATATATATATATATAATATATATATTATATATATATATATATACACGCTCTTACGTATTTATAGTTCCTTAAACTTAGACAATATATGATTGGGATAATCTTGGAAATATAGGCGCACGAGTGGGTGTGTGGTAAGTAGCTTGTTTACACCCAGATGGTTCTGGGTCAGTCCCACGAGTGGCACCTTGGGCAAGTGTCTTCCACTACAGCCTCGGCCGACCAAAGCCTGTGAGTATTTTGTAGACGGAAACTGAAAGAAGCCCGTCGTATATATATATATATATATATATATATATATAATTATGTGTGTGTGTGTTTCTGTGTCTGTGTTTGTCCCCCTAGCATTGCTTGACAACCGATGCCCGTGTGTTATGTCCCCGTTACTTAGCTAAAAGATAATGACTCTTCCGAGACACAACATAGATAGATAGATAGATAGACAGATAGATAGATAGATAGATAGATAGATAGATAGATAGATAGATAGATAGATAGATAGATAGATAGATAGATAGATAGATAGATAGATAGAAAGAAAGATAGATAGACAGACAGACAGACAGATAGAGACAGACAGATGGTTTGATTAACAGAAAAATAAGAAAACGTAAGAAAAGATGAAAGTGAGATATACTAAAATTGATTTCCTGTTGACCAGTGATTCAGATATCAAATAAAATTAGAATATATGGACATTTACACTAGCCAATAATGTGAATAGCTCCCGACAGCAAAATGCCATTTGTAGTAGACTAAACAGTAATAAAGGAACAATATCATATATGAATAGTGAAGGCGGTGAGCTGGCAGAAACGTTAGCACGCCGGGCGAAATGCCTAGCCGTATTTCGTCTGCCGCTACGTTCTGAGTTCAAATTCCGCCGAGGTCGACTTTGCCTTTCATCCTTTCGGGGTCGATAAATAAAGTACCAGTTACGCACTGGGGTCGGTGTAATCGACTTAATACCTATGTCTGTCCTTGTTTGTCCCCTCTGTGTTTAGCCCCTTGTGGGTAGTAAAGAAATAAATATATATGAATATGTGTGCGTGTAATATGTTTGTATAATATATACAAACACACACACATACACACATAGCAAATTGCTGAAACATGTATAGGCAAAAATATCCTTTTACATGTGATTGTATGTATATATTCACATCCATGCATATATTCATACATATACATAAAAATACATACGTATACACATGCATACACACACATACTCAACAAGAAGAAGGGGTACAGTTGTTTTTTAATCGCTACATTTGTTTCGACGCAAAGTAGTTTCCTAAAAGTGCTGGTACTTGATACAACTGTTTTATCAAGCTGTGCTTCCTCAGGCAGAATGAGTATGTTGTCTCCGTTTGTTCAAAATCGTCGGTTTCAAGGCCATTCTCCCTCCGTGGATTGAATCTAGCAATATTTACTACTAAATGACTACTTGAAACCACGACGGACGTTTCGAAATTCTATACTGAACATATGCTTTTTTAAAATTATTCTGCAGTATCAGATCCAGAGAGAACACACATCGTTGTATCCCGTAACACATGTACAGTGTCCTTATCACATAATTTTCAGCTGATAAACCGAAGATGGTGTTCTCTCACTTTCTATTGAGAAAATGCCAGAACAAATATCGCAAGTTGTTTTATCTGGTTAGCTAATGACTATAATAGGTTAATGTTCTGTGTTGAAAGGCAGACTTGTCAACGTTCATAATATGTTCAGTAGTTAATAAATGGAGTGTTGCATATTACAAGCTGTAGGGGAAATATGTGTATATATCGTCGCATGCATGCATGTATGTATGTATGTATGTATGTATGTATGTATGTATGTATGTATGTATGTATGTATGCATTTATGTATGTATGCATGTATGTATGTATGTATGTATATGAATAATAATAGAATAGAACTATCTATCTATCTATCCTTCCATCCATCCATCCGTCCATCCACCCATCCATCCGTCCATCCACTCATCCATCCTTCCATCCATCTATCTATCTATCTATCTATCTATCTATCTATCTATCTATCTATCTATCTATCTATCTATCTATCTATCTATCTATCTCTCTCTCTCTCTATCTCTCTATAGATCGTGTTCAATCTTGTTCACCATTTTATATTTTGAAAAATAGGTTGTGTATGCAATTTTCTTAGACGATAACTTTATTACGAAGTATGTGTGTATCCTATATTCAAATTTTACGTCTTAAATCAATGTAACACATTTTCATTTTTTTTAGTAGCACGTGTAAGCAAATCTTGCATGCGTATACTCGCGTTTAGCGTTTCTTTAGAATATAATCTTGTGTTTTCATTATGCATGTATGTCTGTTATGCATAGACGAAAGTGTGTGATTCTACACACACACACATACGCACAAACATGTATTTTGCTTGCTAACTGCTTTTGTGAATGTTTGTCTTAGTGAGTAAGTACTCGTGTTCTGATTTACGGATAACTATAATATACGGTTCATCGAACAGCATGCAAATGCATTATCGGGCAGAAAGAAAACAACCTGAAAATACAGAAATACATGTTGCTTAACAGAGCATCTTTGAACGTCTATCGAAAAAAAAATAAATAAAAGAAGTCTAAAAAATAACATATGCATATATAATATATATATACATACACACACACACATATGTATATATATATTCCATATAAGAATATGCTTACGAGAGATAGTTAAATCGATACATTTAAGCTGATTCACGCTATTATTAGTCAGGAAATTATAAAGAAGATAAAGCTTATTAAATAAACAAAGAAAATATAGGCTTTGAAATTACATTGTTACAGATTTCTATTTTCTCTGTAACTTAGCTATTTCAAATGGAGGTTTGGTTTTTGATAGTTAATTATCTGAGGTTCGATATGTGTTATGTTATTTGTTCGTATATTTTCGCGAACGGTTTGGTGGTGTTGCTGGAGGTGTTGAAATTTGTGTAAGTCACACTAAATTTCGAGATTTCTAGTTTTAAACATGGGATAATATTTTGAACTCTTCTCGAAAGAAAAGAGAATTATGTCACATAATTTAAAAGTAGAAATAATACACGTGTGTGTGTGTGATTGTATGTACAGAGGGAGAGACTGATCTGTGTATATGTGTATGTTAGTATGAGTTTATAGTTTACAGTTTTTTGTTTTATAGTTATGACAAGGCTAAAACTGTTAAACAATACGTAACATCTATCTATCTATCTGTCTATCCATCTATTCATCTATCCATCTATCTATCTATTTATCTATCTACATATCTTTATCCCCTCTGTGTTCAGCCCTGTGTGACCAATAAAGAAAATTATCTATCTATCTATCTATCTATCTATCTATCTATCTATCTATCTATCTATCTATCTATCTATCTATCTATCTATCTATCTATGGTCAATCTCTCATCAACTTCTTCAAGTACCACTTGAAAAGGAAAGTGAGAGTAGAGAGGCAAGTTTTGTCTAGCGAATGTTTTAAAAAAAGATGGGTGAATGTAGCAAGAATGGCACGTATGAATGACGAAGCCACCTTGAGCATGATCCTATGAACCAAAAAATTAAAAACAGAGAGTTGCTTATTTGCAAAAAAAAAAAAAAAAAAAAGAAATATAACATGTGACTCCATTGACCGAGGTTACCGTGGTCTTTTCCGTAGGCTTTCTTTCCACGGGTAAACCTCACCTGTCCTCCCCTTTACACTTCATATGACATTTCTGTGATAACGATCCCTATTGATCAATTTTTTTTTTTTTTCCTCTCCCCCTTTTTTTTAACCCCCCTTTTTTTGTCCTCTTTCTCTCCTTTACGACCTTTTGATCGAACTCCCCCTTCCTTTTTTTTTTTTTTAAAAACCTTCAAAAGAAAAGCTCTACCTGTAATTTGTTCTATCTGTGTGCAGTCCTGTGTGGCTAATAAAGAAACATATCTATCTACTATGTGTGCCTCCTGACCTACATACATTTTCTATCCATCTATTCGTCAATCTGTCTATCTAGCTCCCCTTCTTACTATAGACATATTCAAAGAATAGTGAATTGATCAATTACACACACCATACCTTCATAGTACGTGAGTAATAAAAATAAGATGGAATTGCGTATGTTACTGAAAAAGCGTAACACACAGAAATCCCTTTTTGGCTGTCTCACGATCTCATTCCAAGCCCGTCAAAATGAAGAGCTTTTATATACGTAATCCATACAGTAAATCCTTTCTCCGTAAACATCGATTTGGGATCTTTCGGCGACTGAACGCACTTAAACTGTAATACCTGATGTTGAGGTTACAATATCTCGTAACTGTATTAATGCGAGAACTAGGCATTCATCTCTCTATATATAAACGGCAAAATGTCTATCTGTGTGAGTGTGTGTGTCCTTTATACAAATCCGCAATTTTTCAGTTAGAGGGCTCGCACTTTCTATGATCATTGAAAACAGTCCAAGGGTGGTTGTTCACATTACATTTCCCCACTCACCCCGGAAATCCATTAAAAATAGTGACTTCTTGTGAATTTTCTATCCAAAACCCAATCAAAATGCCCGAAACTTGATATGCCAATTGGATGCCAACTAGCTGTATGCGATTGGTCAGAGATTTGGACAGTACTCGCGTGTATGTGCGCACGCATGCAGCTGTATATGCATGCACTAGCACTATGACCCGGCGTTACCGGGCCATAGTGCTAGTCTCAGATATATAGTACACAAAAATTACAGCTTATTGACAGCAAACCATTGTTGATGCTTGAATGTTTATGCTCATCTATGTTTTTTTTCATACGTTGAATTCATCAGCTGTTGCTATAAATATACTGTTTCCATATTTTTCTCTTTGTGTTACACAAAAATCTGTTACAAATATAAGTTGTGGCGAAGAAACAAGAAAAAAAAAACTAAAAAACATTTAGAGCCTGAAACATAACGTTATTTCTACTAAAAATTTCCGATCATATCGAATGCCAAAATATCAACACTGGAGGAATTACTTAATTCCGATTGAGAAAATTTACTTTGAAATTGGAAAAAAAAGTGAATGCCACTTGCTTTAATTAAATGGAACGAAACAAACTATCGCACATATCATATCGATGAATTTCATTGAAACAAGCAGGGTATAAGAAATATCTTAATATTAACTCCGCTCTGTGTTCAATTCAAGATGTAATCTTTTGAAACTTACTCAAGTGCAATATAAATATCAACGATCTTTTTGAAGTTTACGCTTTCATGAAAACCATTTGAGTGAAAACAATAAAAAATAGAACTGTTACATTGGAAATGTATAGAATTTTAGGAATAATGAATGCTTTCTATTACACACGCTGACACTCGCGAGCATATGCAGAGGCAATTATATTTACCTACATATATATACCAACCTATCTATCTATCTATCTATCTATCTATCTATCTATCTAACTATAGATCAGTCTATCTCTTATGACTGTTATAGATGCATATGTATATATACATATATATGTATATATACATATGCATCTATACATATATATGTATATATATATTATATATATATATATATATATAATATAATATATATATATATATACTTTATATACGTCAAATAATACTTTAACTGTTCCACGTCCTCGCGTTGCTGTGTTATTTTCTGTGTTTTCTTGTTTGGATTTTAACTATAAATATATATATATATATATATTATATATATATTATATATATATATATATATATATTATATGTGTGTGTGTGTGTGTGTGACAGTGTGTATGTATATATAGGCATGTATGTATATACATATATATGTATGTATATATATACATCTACCAATATATGTTTGCATGTGCATATGCGCACATATATGTAGACAGGGCGTGCGTTAGGGTTTGAGTGGGGAAATAATTGGAACAATAAACAGCATTTTTATCTAAAATATTTAATCTCATAACTGTTCGACATTCGATTCTCGTTCACTCGTTCACCAGCTTTCTCTTTTTCTCTTTACGTATTGTACTATATAATGTTATATAAATATATGTGAGATGCTGTCGGATCTCAGGGTTACATGTGCGTATGTGTGTCAGTGTATGTGTGTGTTTTAAGAAAGAGAGAGAGAATGTGTGGGTGTCTGTGTGTGTGTGTGTGTATGTGTTTGTGTGTCACTACAGTAGTTTGCGCATGCGTTTCTGTAATGAAAA
>NW_021826817.1:0-7500 GCF_006345805.1 Octopus sinensis | reverse complement strand
TCATTTATGGTTTGAGAATAATTCTATAATTGTTGTAAACTGGAATGGAACTTACTCTCTTTCTGCTCACATCCATTCACCATTTAATGCTACTTGCTTTGCATCTTTTAGAGAGATAGATTAGATATAACTAGCAGTATCGCCCGGCGTTGCTCGGGTTTGTAAGGGAAATAACTATATAAGCATTTTTAGAGAGTTATAGCCCAAAAATAGCCAAAAAAATGCATTAAAAATGGAAAAAAATGATGGTAAATTTTTTTTTAAATCGTTGACTCATCGTAGACATTTTTAGAGAGTTACTTCTCTTATATAATAGCAAAACAAAATGCATTAAAATGGAAAAAAATGATGGTAAATTTTTTTTTTAATCGTAGACTCATCATAGACGCGCGCTAATACCCAGAAGGGCTAGATATGAATCACGACTATAAGATACCCGGTTTTGGTTAAACTGCACCGCAAAATGTGGGAGTAGTTAGGAATCTAAATCGTAGGAGACAGACACACAACCTCTCTTTTATATATAAAGATAAACTCAAAGAGCAACTAGAAAGTGAAAGTAGTATCTAACTTAGGATGTCTCATAGATAGTGGTGGCAATGGTGTTGGAGGTGGTAGATGTGGTTATCATGGCAGTGGTGGTGGTGGTGTAGTGGTGACAGTGGATGTGTATGATAGCAGCAATTATAGTGTTGGTGTTTTTGTAGAGGTGGTAGTGGTGGCGGCGGCAGTGGATGATAATGATAATGATGATGATAGTAGTAGTAGCATTGATTATGTTAGGATATCTCATGGATGGTAGTGTTGAAGACATTGCAGAGTGTAGTGGTGGTGAAATTGGTGATTTTGAATATGATGCTGTATTGATCTTGGGGTTGTAGTTGCAGAAGATGTTGTGGTGTGGCATTGGAGGTTGTAGTAATGGTTGTAGTGGTGGTTGTGAAGATGATTCTGATATTGGTAGTCTTTGCATTGAGGTGGTGGCAGAGTCAGAGTAAATAATAAGAGCCCAGTTAACACAGATTCTTAAATTTCGGAGATCATAAGATAGAGAGCAAGAAGTTAAAAGTTCCAATACTGGCCCAATACCTACACCCCAGATTCTTCAGCTATTTTATAAGAAAAGGGGTTAATGGCAGGATAGGGATTCAGCTTTAAAATAAATTGTATAACAAAAATACATAAATAAATTACTGCTCCAACGATGTAATTTTAGTATGTGTGTATGTATGTATGTATGTATGTATGTGGTGTGTGTGTGTAAGCAATGCAAACAATGGAAAATAATTTAAACACTCATTTTCTGATGTCTAAGGATGGATATTTATGCGTATGAATCTTTTTATTTTTATTTTCTTTCAAATATAATTCTAGGGACTGAAAAAGCTGTGTACGATGCCAAGCGAATTTAGCTATTTACGATGAGCGGATGTTTACGTTACAAACGAATCTCTAGGTCTGTTTACATGTTTACGTTAACTACGTCACAAAATAGCTGTTTACGTACGTCACAGTAACAATATTTTGAGAGGCAGTAAATAATATGAGGTCGAAAGAAAGAATACCATTGGTTAAAATTCGAATTATTAAACAACGTTAAACTTAGAAATTACAATTCCGTTTTCATTTTGGTTTACAATTATGTTTTCTTTTGACACATTCTACCAGTATACGAAGTTTCAAATTGTTTAGTTAACTAGGAAAATCTGGCCTTCAAACTGAAAAGATCCCAACGGTGATTATCGCCATATGAGAAGACGATGAAACCATTATGCATTCGCACGAACGGCTAGCAATAGCAGCCAAATACCACCACCACCACCACCAACAACAACAACAACGACAACAGCAACCGTTGCTTAAGAACAGAAACAAACCATTAGATAATGTTGTTGCCCGTCATATAGAAAAAGATTGGATGGTCATGTGTGGATTGCTTTGATTTGCTAAATCAAAGCAGATCAGCATCTAAACAATAACAACCGCCACCACTACCGCCACCGCCACTACTACTACTACTACTACTACTACTACTACTACTACTACTGCTGCTGCTGCTGCTGCTGCTGCTGCTACTACTACGACGACGACGACGACCACCACCACCACCACCACCACCACCACCACAATCAACAACAACAATCACTACAATTGATATTCATTGTTCGGCCATCTTTCATGTTGAGATTTTATAGGTTGCGTATTCCAGCAGAACTATAGAAGTTTTGCGAAGAATATACCATATTCTTCGCAAAACTTCTATATTTCTGCTTGAATACGCAACCTGTGTTTCAATTAAATGTTGACCATAATGAAGAATTTAGCAAAATGACTGTCATTATTAAACTGGCAGAATCGTTAGCACGCCGGGCGAAATGCTTAGCAGTATTTCGTCTACCGTTACATTCTCAGTTCAAATTCCGCCGAGGTCGACTTTGCCTTTCATCCTTTCGGGGTCGATAAATTAAGAACCAGTTAAACACTGGGGTCGATATAATCGACTTAATCCGTTTGTCTGTCCTTGTTTGTCCTCTCTGTGTTTAGCCCCTTGTGGGTAGTAAAGAAATAGGTATTACACCCCTTGCTACATTCTGAGTTCAAATTCCGCCGAGTTCGACTTTATCTTTCATCCTTTTGGGGTCGATAAATTAAGTACCTGTTGAGTACTGGGTTCGATGTAATCAACTATTCCTCTCCCCCAAATTTCAGGCTTTGTGCCTATAATAGAAGTGATTATTAAGCTTGTTTAAGGCGGCGAGCTAACAGAATCGTTAGCATGCCGGACGAAATGCTTGGCGGTAGTTCGTCCGTTTTTACATTCTGAATTCAAATTCTGCCAAGGTCAACTTTGCCTTTCATTCTTTCGGAATCGATAAAATAAGTACCAGTTGAACACTGGGATCGATATAATCGACTTACCCCTCCCCTGAATTTGAAATCATTATTAAGCTTGTTTATATATAAACTAAGATTAGATATTGATGCAAGTTCTTAATTTAAAACACTTTAAAATAAGTTATACAAGTTTATACACGTGGGTCCTTATACACGTTAAAATACGGTATATACATGCACAGTATATAACCATGTATATGTGATTATTATATATATAAGAAATACAAAATGGGACAAGAACGCAAAACATCCTGACAGTTAGGTGATACAAAAAAGGGACAACAAAACATCCAGATAGACGATACAAAGAAAACGAGGACAGGTCATTCGGCGTTTTCTTTCCTCAGTCGAGTTCCAGATTACCTTTGCCATTTCGGCTGGTTATACTCGAGATTGCTCCAATCTGGCCAGCCCCAAGGAAAAACTAAGCTAAGAGCATTAGATTCCTTGAAAGAAAGCAGCGAATGTATTATTATATATATAAGAGTGAGAGAGAGGGGGAGAGAAAGACAGAGAGACAGACAAGAAGACAAAAACTGATAGAAAGTAAGATAGATAGATAGATAGATAGATAGATATATAGATAGATAGATAGATAGATAGATAGATAGATAGATAGATAGATATGTTTCTTTATTACCCACAAGGGGCTAAACACAGAGGGGACAAACAAGGACAGACAAACGGATTAAGTCGATTGCATCGACCCAGTGCGTAACTGGTACTTAATTTATCGACCCCGAAAGGATGAAAGGCAAAGTCGACCTCGGAGATAGATAGATAGATACATAACATTTTCCGTACATCACTAATATTAGAATGTTTACATTATTATTTATACTACAGTGTGTCTTTGTAATATTTACTTATATTACAGATCTTCAGGTTTACGTTGTTTTGTGCATAAAATAGATATTGCTTAATTGATGACGAGCTGTCAGACGAACAACTATGCAAATTAATATGCTATTCTAATTCCTGGCTGATTTATAAATTAGCTATGCAGCTGATCTATGGCAGTGTTTGGGGAACTAAGCCGTGCACGACTTCTCTGAGATGTGGTCAACTAACCGTGAAATGGTCCGTTAGAAGAAACACCTTTATCTTTTTTCCACACATCACTAATACAGAAAGAATGTGTTCATGTTCTTATTTAACCCACAGTAAGTCTTTATATATATATAATATATATATATATATATATATATATATATATATATATATATAATAATATATATATATGTATATATATATATGTATATAATATATATATATATATGTATATATATATATATATATATATATATATATACATACATATGCATATATATATATATATATATATATATATATAGTTATGTATGATGTACATACGTACATACATATATATACACACACATATATACCTATATGTACATACATATACATATATATATATGTGTGTGTGTGATATATGTGTGCATATGTATAAACATGTATGTATACAAGTAAATGGGAATGTATACATTTGTGTGTGTATGTATGTATGCATTACATATATATGGAAATTAATGGCGCACCAGCAATTATTACCGCAATAAAAGCGTTATTCAAACGAAATAATGACATGATGATAAAGCAGCTCAGATGATAATGGTGATGATGATGATGGTGTTGATGATGATGATGATGATGATATGATGATGATGATGATGATGATGATGATGATGATGATGATGATGATCATTTCGAACAATTACAACAAGAGCAACAACAGAAGAAAATATGACTAAACGGGAATAGAAAAAAATAACAAAAAAAAAAAAACAAATAGCAAAAACCAAAAGGTCCTCCCCTCCTTCTTTTCCTCTCCTCTCAAAAGCAAACAAATTCAAGACACACACACATACACACACACACACACACGCGCGCGCGCGCACACACACACACACACAAAATATACAAATAACAAAGATTCGAACAGAAACACTTTAGTATTTCGTTAAAGAGGCACTTCCGCCCACCATTAGTTCTACATGATCATCGTCGTCATTAGCATCGCCATTATTATCGTCATCAGTGTGGTAGTTCGTCATCGTCTTTCTCGCAGTCATCATCGCTGTCGTTGTAATCATCGTCATCATCTTCATCATCATCGTCTTCCTTGTCGCTAGTGTCGTCGTCGCCATCATTTTCATCATCATCATCATCATTATCATCATCATCGTCGTCGTATCATCACCACCACCACCATCATCATCGTCATCATCATTATCATCATCGTCATCATCACCACCACCACCATCATCATCGTCATCATCATTATCATCATGGTCATCATCACCACCACCACCATCATCATCACCACCACCATCCTCCTCTTCCTCCTCTTCCTCCTCTTCCTCCTCTTCCTCCTCCTCCTTCTCCTCCTCATCATCATCATCACCATCACCTCTTAACTTGGTCGTCGTCGTCATCATATCACGGTCACCATAATCAGCATTTCTACAATCACCATCACCATCACCGTAACCGTCACCGTCTTCATCCTCATCATCAGTCACATCAATCATCAATCCCCGTTGCACCACACAGCCTGTCCCTTTTCTTTTCGTCCGTACCTTTCTCTCTCTCTCTCTCTCCGTCTTCCTTTCTGCCTTTCTATTCTCTGCTCTGTGTCCACCCACCACCCTTAACTGCACATATACCCGACACTAAATATAGCTTAGGCAGAGCCATAAAGAAATATAGACGCATAAATATCCATATACATGTCGGACGCACATAAAGGAACGAACACATACCTTATACACTTACACACGTATGAGCCCACATACACATACATACACTCACACCTATACTTGTGACCATGCATATAGCCCTCAGAACACCTATTTCTTTACTACACACACACACACACCACACACACACACGCACATACATACACACATATATATATATATATATATACACACACACACTAGTGCGCATGCCTTACCTCCACACCTACAGCAGTTCATCATCCATTAACTCTGTGATCAAAAAAAAGAAACAAACAAAAACAAAATAAAATAATCCACCGCTCTTTTTTCCACAAAGCCATGTAATAGAAATACCACCACCACCACCACCACCGCCGCCGTCGCGGCTGCCACCGTCGCAGCCGTTGCCACCACCACCACCGCCCCACCAGCACCACCAGCACCACTACCACCACCATCGCCGCTGCCGCCACCGTCGCTGCCGTTACCACCACCACCACCACCTCAACTACCACCACCACCACCACCACCATAACCACCTCCACTACTACCACCACCACCGTCGCTGCCGTTACCAGCACCAGCACTACCAGCACCACCACCACTACCACCACCATCGCCGCCACCGCCACCGTCGCTGCCGTTACCACCACCACCACCTCCACCACTACCACCACCACCGACGTCGCCGCCGCCACCGTCTCTAACCTTACTCCCCACACCACCACCACCATTTCCACCCCCAGCACCGAACGACGCAATCTAACACTATCGCCTAACACCACCAGAAGCACCACCACCAACAACACCATCACGACATCCTATCACCGCCACAAACACCCCTACCACCTCTACCACCACTACCACTTCAACCGCCACCACCACTACAACCATCACTATCACCATCACCACCACCACCACTGACACTAGCATCACCTTCACCACCTCCACCATCACAACTACAACACACGCCACTACCAAAAGCTATCTCCTAAAATCCCCAACAACATTAACAGCACCACCACCACCACCACCACCACTAAACAACACCACCATCGCCGCTACCAGCACTACCACTATCACCATATCAATCTCTACCACCGCCATCACCATCATCACCAGCACTATCACAACTACATCACCCACCACTATCGCCACCATCACCACCACCTCACCCCCTTAACTACACCAAAGAAACCCTGGTAACCTAACAGCCACCCCGCTTTCCAAGGCACCCACAACAAGCACTAAAGACCAACACTACAGCAGAGACTAACACCACAACTTACAACATATGACCCCATCAAACACCCTCCTAAATTGTCATCACCTACATGATGACATGCCACACGCAATATTGTCTGATCCCAGCCCCGCCTGATCCCATTCGCCCCTTCTCTAAAGAAGCCGCCCCCACTTAACACCGGATTAAGTCTCCCTCAAACCACACCCGTAATGTCTTTAAAAAAAAATGACCAAACGACGTTTGTCAATTATTCCTTCATGTTGAAAAGAGTGATGGCCACGGTTGGAATGTTATTGATTGTAGGGTGTTATATGAGGGTTGCTCTGGTTCTAACAACAACAACACTACCATCACCATCGACAACGCCATTGCTAACACCAAAGCTACCACTGACGTCACCATCAAAAAAGACCAGCAGCAGCATTACCACCACCACCACCACCACCACCACCACCACCACCACTACTACCATCACTACTAACACAACCTCCAACAGTACCACTACCATCACCAACACCATCTTCACAACTGCTACTACTGCTACTCTCATCACCAAAACCGCCGCTGCCGGCACCGCCGTTGGCGCTGCTGTCGCCGCCTCCACCGCCACTACCACAC
>NW_021826816.1:7500-10000 GCF_006345805.1 Octopus sinensis | reverse complement strand
ATATATATATATATATATATATATTATATATATATATAGGCGCCAGGAGTGGCTGTGTGGTAAGTAGCTTGCTAACCAACCACATGGTTCCGGGTTCAGTCCCACTGCGTGGCATCTTGGGCAAGTTGTCTTCTGCTATAGCCCCGGCCGACCAATGCCTTGTGAGTGGATTTGGTAGACGGAAACTGAAAGAAGCCTGTCGTATATATATATATATATATACGTATGTGTGTGTATGTGTTTGTGTGTCTGTGTTTGTCCCCCTAACATTGCTTGACAACCGATGCTGGCTGGTATATTTACGTCCCCGTCACTTAGCGGTTCGGCAAAAAGAGACCGATAGAATAAGTACTGGGCTTACAAAGAATAAGTCCCGGGGTCGATTTTCTCGACTAAAGGCGGTGCTCCAGCATGGCCGCAGTCAAATGACTGAAACAAGTAAAAGAGTAAAAGAGTATATGCGCTGGAGTGGCTGTGTGCAAAGTAGCTTGCTTACCAACAACATGGTTCCGGGTTCATTCCCACTGAGTGGCATCGTGGGAAAGTATTTTCTACTATAGCTTCGGGCCGACCGAAGTATTGCGAGTAGATTCGGTAGAACGGAAACTGAAAGAAGCCTGTCGTATATATATATATATATATATATATATATATATATATATATATATGTACGTATGTATGTATGTATGTGTGCGTATATGCTTGTGTGCCTGTGTTTCTCTCCCCAACATCGTTTGGCAACGATGCTGGTGTGTTTACGATCCTGTAATCTAGCGGTTCAGCAAGAGGTACCGATAGAACAAGTACTAGGCTTCTAAAGAATAAGTCCTGGGGTCGATTTGCTCGACTAAAGGCGGTGCTCCAGCATGGCTGCAGTGAAATAACTGAAACAAGTAAAAGAGAGTATATATATATAAATACATATACATATATATGCATATATATATATATATATATATATATATATATATACATACATACACATGCATGTATGATTATGTAGGTATATAGTGTATGTATCTGTATATACAATGCATGTGTGCGTATGTATGTGTGTTTGTGCGTATGTATATACGTATGTATAAGTATTTGTTTTAATATATGTTTGACTGTTTTTATATATACACCTTTTTACTCTTTCTACTTGTTTCAGTCGTTTGACTGTGGCCATTCTGGAGCACCGACTTTAGTCGAGCAAATCGACCCCAGGACTTATTCTTTGTAAGCCTAGTACTTATTCTATCAGTCTTGTTTGCCGAACGCAGACACACAAATGCATACATACATACATACATATGCGACGGGCTTCTTTCAGTTTCTGGCTATCAAATCCACTCACAAGGCGTTGGGCAGCCTGAGACAGTAGAAGGCACTTCCCCAAGATGCCGCGCAGTAGGACTGAACCTAGAACCATATGGCGGAGAAGCAAGCTTCTTACCGCAGCCACTCCTAGCAATAAATAAATTAGCATTAAAACACACAAACCACACATTCATATATATATATATATATATATATATATATATATATATATATATATATATATATATATATATGTATATATATACGTAATGTTTAGTATACCAATTCAAATGACAGTTATATTTATTGAAGAATTACTAAATACATATTTCTTTATTACCCACAAGGGGCTAAACACAGAGCGGAAAAACAAGGACAGACAAACGGATTAAGTCGATTATATCGACCCCAGTGCGTAACTGGTACTTAATCTATCGACCTTGAAAGGATGAAAGGCAAAGTCGACCTCGGCGGAATTTGAACTCAGAACGTAACGGCAGACAAAATACGGCTACGCATTTCGCCCGGCGTGCTAACGATTCTGCCAGCTCGTAGAGTAACATTTTAAACTTCGAAGTGCTTTCAAACTTGCCTTGTAAAAAATCATACTTACAAGCAAATCTACCGATCTACGAGGGAGGCATAAAATGAGGGAGGGAAATCATAACAGCAGTATGTATTGAGAAATGTGTAAATGGATTTGATAGATTACTGGGTGACGTCTTAGAGAAATCACATTATTTTGGGTCATACAGTATTTTATTGCAGCTATAGGACATGCGATAACAATTCTCTCACGAACTGAAATAGCCTCCCAGCCTCTGTATCATGACTGGTTGTGCGGACTACATCTAACGAAAGCCAGAGCTTCCTCCGACCACTACACAAAAAGTATTAAGCAATAAAGGTTACTTAGATATACCTTTATTGTAGTTGTTTACGCTACTTTACCCTTGTTCATACTCTTATACATTCAAAGTTCACAAATTTCTTTAGTTAAATGATGAATCATATTCCTTTCGATAGTATCGATAGGATTACAAAACTTCTTTGTAGACGATATTTTCTGTTTGGTCGACACTAATTTTCAAATTGCTGGAGTCCGTTGCTCTACTCATAGCGACGTATAACTGGCCGTGTGTAAACACCGGAGTGGGTAAAAATACACGTACACAATCTAAAGTCTGACCCTATACCT
>NW_021826816.1:0-2500 GCF_006345805.1 Octopus sinensis | reverse complement strand
TATACATTCATATTAATCCTCTTTCATTCGCTGATTGCGATTTGTCCGCTTATTTTGTGCTTTCAATCTGAAAATTTTATTCTATGCACCATTTTTTAATTTTTTTTTTTTTTGTCTGTGATCAGTAGGTCTTAGTGCTTCGATTTTTATGGTTATGTTGTTTGTATTCTTTGGTAAGAGGCCCAGCGCATCAATTTGTAAAGACGTTTACATCAATTATTATTGAACTGAGGTAAGAGGTTAATACCTCATTTTGTTTTGTTTTTAAAAAATGAACAATGTTTTCGAGAATGCAACAATTGGTGGCTGTTATTTGCCTCTCCCATCAACCATTTCTTTCATTTCATCATCATCGTGTCCTCGTCCAGCCCGCAGCATTCCTTCTGTGTAATGCCTTTATGGCAAATCGAATGAAATAAAGTGTTATTTCCTAGTTGCATCTATCTAGAAATATAATCACTACCATTCCCTTTAAACTTACCTTTTGTGATCTGGACATCAATGTTTTGAAACTGACCTATTTTCCATTACATTTCAGACAGTTCCAGCACTGAGTTGCTTAAGCAGAAATATTCTTTTCTAGTCTTGGAAAAAGGCCCGAAATTTGGGCACTTAATTTATCGACCTCGAAAGGATGAAAGTCAAAGTCGACCATGGCACAATTCGAACTCAGAGCGTAAGGACAGATGAAATAACGCTAAGCATTACACCTGGTGCGCTAACGTTTCTGCCAGCTCGCCGCCTTGCTGAAGCAGAAATATTGTTATAGCAAATATTCTGAATACCACAGATTTGCTTCTCAGTTGTTTGGCTTTAACTATTTGAGCATGCCCCTTAGTGGCTGACAATATGTGCATGTCTGTTCAAGAGCAGGAGTAATTAGGGAACATCACAGCCATGTGTTGAGAGGGATCCTTTGGGATATTGACAAATGTAACAAAAGCAAAGTTTGAAGGAAAAATTTGGAAATATTAGTAATTTTTCATATTTTCTACGGATAAGCAAACAAGAAATAGGGGTTGCTTTCCAAAGACAAAATCGGATTACACGATGTTTCCAGGTCCATAAATCTTACAGGAGTTCGAGTCCAATCAGTTTCTCATACGTTTAGTTTTTTTTATCGTTTTAATTTTCCTATACACCGAAAACGCTTTGTGTAAATGCAAACACATATTAACCATTCAACCATAAATTTAGCTGTCAATGAAGCATAATACATAACTCAATTTGTGAAGGCACATGGCTCAGTTGTTAGAACATCGGGTTCACAGTCATGAGGTAGTGAGTTCGATTCCCTGACCGGGCTGTGTGTTGTGCTCTTGGACAAGACACTTTATTTTCACGTTGCTCCAGTTCACTCAGCTGTAGAAATGAGTTGCGACATCACTGGTGCCAAGACACACCACATGGCAATACGCCTTGATACGAAGAAGCCGGTCGCATTATATGGCATCTAGCGGCGGAAGCCAAACTACAACGGGTTTATCTCCCAGTTGAACGTTTCCGGTTACTTTTGGGAACCCCGTCGTATATTAAACGAAATAGACTTAAGGTGCACAATAGCACGAATATTTAAGTGCTATGTAATGTACGCTAAGACACTTTTAGCTTATTGAAATTTACGTCTCAGACAAGCAGAAAAACCCTAGAAGTAATTGTTATCGACCATCAAGGAAAAGAGAAGATAACTCCATGAAATTAAGAATGAATTAAAATACTTACTGGAAATTCTGATCTTTGTTAGCGGGGAAGACGACGTCTACACCGTAGTTTCGGTTACATTGGACCTCGTCAGTGAAACTTCAGCCAAATCTATGCATGTTTTGTCCCTCAACAAAGATTTTTGCACGTGGAAATATATTTCGAAAATTTTCAGAGTTTTTTTTCCCTTTGTTTTGTTTTCATGAAGAGTAACTTTATATTTTCTAAAGATTTTGTTCAAATTTGTATAATTTTCAAGAAAAGAATGTCACTCTAGACTGTTATGTAATTGTTTTTATATCCTATTATATATTTATATTTTACACTTTCTCTACAACCCCCCCCCCTCTCTCTCTCTCTCTTTCTCTCTCTCTCTCACTCACTCTCATTCTCTCTTTCTTTTCAATCATTCTATCGTTTCCTCTTATCACCTTACACGTACTTCCACTCCTTATCTTTCTTCTACCGTCCATTTCTGACTCTGCTCCAGTCTCATCCTTTCTCTTTCTTTTGTTGTATCTAATTTTCAATCTTCATCACCGTCTCCTCTCTCTTTCTCTACTATCTCTCCCTCTCTGTCCCTCTCTCTCTCTCTCTCTCCTTCTTTTTCTCTCTCTTCCAGTGTTTTCCTCCTTCAGTTGTACCTTTCTCCTCAACCTTTTTATTGAACAGAGAACAACTTGCCATTATATAATTTTTTTATTATATGTGTACACAAAAACACACACACACACACTCTCTCTCCTCTCTACTCTCACAACACACACACACACACACACACAACACACACACAACACAC
>NW_021826815.1:0-11972 GCF_006345805.1 Octopus sinensis | reverse complement strand
TTAACATATATTTCCGATTTTTCGTATACATGTAGTGTTTTTCGTGTACAAATACGATTTTTCATATAAACACTTTTGCTCCTTTGCTTTGTAACAGTCACTGGACTGCGGCCATGCTGGAGCATTGCCTTGTGGGGGGTTATTACCTATTTTCAAGTCTGGGACTTGTTCTGTCGGCTTTTGCTGATCCCCTGTGTTACGGAGACGCATCAGAGTTGAAACCGGTTGTCAGATGATGAAGGGAGAAGCACAAACACCGAAATACTCACACACACACACACACACAAATACTGCTATAGATACAAGGGAGTGCTGAAAAATCCTTGGCTTTCAGAGTTTCGCAAAAGGCCTGGCTAGAGGTCCAATCTTCTGAGTCCTTTTATAGGGATTAGAAGGACCGGTGCAATAAGTGTATGAACCTGAAGGTGGAAAATATTGAATAAAATCATAATTAACCGATCCTCTGGTATTTTCTTTTACCCAAAGCCAGGAACTTTTCAGCATCTCTCCTATGTATGTAAATATGTATGTATGTATGTATGTATGTATGTATGTATGTATGTATGTATGTATGTATGTATGTATGTATGTATGTATGCATGTATTATGTATGTATTATGTATGTATGTATGTATGTATGTATTATGTATGTCTGTATTATGTATGTATGTATGTATACCTCCCTTACTTTCTCTTATTCTTTTACCTCCTCTTCTCCCACTATTCTTTACCCTTTTCCAAATACATATATAGATACACACACACACACCCACACACACACACACCACACACACACATATATATATATATACGACGGGCTTCTTTCAGTTTCCGTCTACCAAATCCCCTCACAAGACTTTGGTCGGCCCGAGACTTTAGTAGAAAACACTTGCCCAAGGTCTCATGTGATAGGCTTCTTTCAGTTTCTGTCTACCAGATCCACTCACGAAAGTTTCGACGGTTCGAAACTATAATGGAAAACATTCGCCCCAGTGGCCACGCTGTAGACTGAACCTGAAACCATGAGATCGACAGCCACGCCTATATAAATTTAGTATTTGATTAATTTAGAGTGTGATCACCGTTGGTTCGGAAAAATCAGTAATCCGGAATTGCTTTGGAAGCAAAGGTTTCGGAAAATTCGATGTTGCACTTGTTTTATAAGGGCCCACTGAAAAACAAACATCATTGACAGATTGGATAAAACGAAGGATGGGTCACATGATGTGTTATATGATAGGTCACATGACTATTGACAAAATTGAGCTATAAATTTTGAAACTCTACATGGGCTAAATCATCTCTCAGGACCTGATATCGAATTCCAGATTTGGGACATCAGGGAGAGAGAGGTGAATGACTGCGTTAGAAAAGCTAGAGCAAAGACTGCCCCAGGAGGTGATGGCGTCTCATATAAAGTCCTCGAGGAATGTGAAGACGCAGGCTGGAAAGCGGAACATTTTCCTATCGAAGTCGGATGTAGAGGGTTTGTTGGACACAGCGCGAGACGACTGTTGTTATCGATAGGCTTAACTCATCGTAAAGTCAATACCACCATGACTGATATCCAATCTACAGTGGAGAAGGCTAGCCACTAGATTTGGCTAAAAAGAGACGATGAGCGATGGCTAGAAGTATATTGAGTTCTTCATAACGAGCTGATCTAGCAAGCGGGGCCTCATATCAGTGAGGGGGGCCGGTGCGCATTGATGCCGTCGAGAGGTAGGCCCCGAAACGGCGCGCATTCTCTCCTGATGACCCCATACACTGCTAGCTTCAGGTATACGGAGCTTTTAACTGGTAGCACTTGCATGTGCAAGTTGTTTGCAAGACATCTAAATCAATACCTAAGGAACTAAATGATTTGGTTGGATGATTTCTCTACCAAATATATTAAAGAAAAATTTCAAATTTCACATTACTAATTGAATAATTAAATGTTAATATTTTAATAATATCTAAATAAATTAGAAATATTTCATTTCCAAATCTCTCAGAGAGATTTATACAGTAGCAGCACAATAAAGTGATGGTTTGTTGTTAACTTAATGTGACAGCCCCAGGAAAGGGGAAAATGCTACTGCTATTTAGCCCCAGGAAACACCGTTTCCAGTTGGCCATGTGACACAAGCGTTCTGTGTCTTTATGTCACATGACCAACTGGAGACGGTGTTTCCTGGGGCTAAATAGCAATAGCATTTTTCCCTTTCTGGGACCGCCACATTAAGTTGGCAACAAACCATCACAATAATTACGGCCATATCAGTTTACGGCCATATCACGTTGAAAGCACCGGTTCACGTCCGATCACCGAAGTTAAGCAACGTCGAACCTAGTTAGTACTTAGATGGGTGAGCGCTTGGGAAACCTAGGTGCTGTAAGCGTCTTCCTATCCTTTATAGGCGCAGGAGTGGTTGTGTGGTAAGTAGCTTGCTTACCAACCACATGGTTCCGGGTTCAGTCCCACTGCGTGGCATCTTGGGCAAGTGTCTTCTGCTATAGCCTCGGCCTACCAAAGCCTTGTGATTGGATTTGGTAGACGGAAACTGAAAGAAGCCCGTCGTATATATGTATATATATATAATATATATATATGTGTGGTGGTGTGTGTGTGTGTGTATACGTGTGTATGTGTGCGTTCGTATATGGTTGTATGTCTGTGTTTGTCCCCCAGCATCGCTTGACAACCGATGTTGGTGTGTTTACGTCCCCGTAACTTAGCGATTCGGCAGAAGAGACCGATAGAATAAGTACTACGTTTACAATGAATAAGTCCTGGGCTCGATTTCTTCGACTAAAGCGGTGCTCCAGCATGGCCACAGTCAAATAACTGAAACATTTTTCAGCCATATTTTCAAATTCAAATTCTTAATTTTTATTTACCATAGCAGCGAGTGAATTCATTCGACCATATCGGTTTACTTTTAAAAGTTTTATAAATTTTTTGTTATCTGCTTCAGCTAATGGTTATACGATACAGGAGGCGCAATGGCCCAGTGGTTAGGGTAGCGGACTCGCGGTCATAGGATCGCGGTTTCCATTCCCAGACCGGGCGTTGTGAGTGTTTATTGAGCGAAAACACCTAAAAGCTCCACGAGGCTCCGGCAGGGGATGGTGGTGATCCTTGCTGTACTCTTTCACCACAACTTTCTTTCACTCTTACTTCCTGTTTCTGTTGTACCTGTATTTCAAGGGGCCGGCCTTGTCACTCTCTGTGTCACGCTGAATATCCCCGAGAAATACGTTAAGGGTGCACGTGTCTGTGGAGTGCTCAGCCACTTACACGTTAATTTCACGAGCAGGCTGTTCCATTGATTCGGATCAACCGGAACTCTCATCGTCGTAACCGACGGAGTGCTTCCATTCCATACGATACGATTTATCTAACAATATCATTTAGTTTATCAGTTCCTCTATCTGCTGACCTCATTGAACGTCCTGCTGCAACACTAGCCAGAATGCACTGATGTAATACCACATAGTATGCGTTGATGCAATACCAGACAGTGGCTCTGATATCTCCTAATCTTAACTGATTGGAAGTATTATCATGTACATGTTTTGTCTTGGTACAAAATTTGGGCTACAACAAAAATTCTGTTCAATACCATACATTTGCTTGTTAGCTGTTTGTCCTTAATCAGTTGAGCATGTCCCTTAATGGTTGACGATATGTGAATCTCTGATCTTGAGCAGAAGTAGAGGACGAGCATCACAATCATGTGTTGAGAAAATTTCTTTGGGGTTTGAATAATTCACTTCTGGAAACATGGCTGTTTCGGGGTCATCTTCCTTAGATAAACCTTACTCAGGGTGTTTTCGAGCGAGAAAGGCTTACTCGACTTGAAGAAAATTCTAATTGGGTCCCGTCTGGAAAGTCATGCTCTTTTTAGCTTTATGTGAAATCCTCATGTCGCGTACATAATATGGTCGTCGTGCACATGCCTGGTGTACCATTTTCAGACGGGCATTCATGATGGGCATATTTCGCTTCGTATATTTGTTCTGTAGAGTCACTTTGATGGCTTGCACTGCCCACTCACTCATTCACTCAATAATAATAATAATAATAATAATAATAATAATAATAATAATAATAATAATAATAATAATAGTTTCAAATTTTGCCACAAGGGCAGCAATTTCGAGGAAGAGGATGAGTAGATTGTGTTTGTGCTATGTAAGTATGCGTTTCAAGGTTCATCCAAGGCTGGGGCCACGGGCCATACGACCCCTGCCCAATTCAGAATCACAGCATATAGGTACACTGCGACATAATTTCTTTTCCTCAACAAGCCCTGCCCTGTTTAACATTGTCCCGAAAGAGATCAAAGAGGAACAGGATCCCATTAACTTTAAACGGAGTCTGGATAGAATCCTTCAAAGAATACCAGATAAGCCACCCATAATTGGATACAACTCACCCAACAAAAACTCACTACTTGAATGGACCATAAACAAAACTTGACTTAAACAGGATTTAGATAAGCCTATCAGGTGGTGCTATTAACTTAGACCAATCTTTGGTCGAAACATATCTAAGTTTATCTCAGTATATCATTATATATTATAGTAATTTTATGGCATATATATATATATACACACACTCACACATATATATTTATATATATATATCATATATACACACACACATACATATGCATACATATATATATATATATATATATATACACCACAAATAAATGTAGAACGTTGGAATGAGTGCTCAATACCGCAGTGGTAGATAATTTCTTTATTTGCGAATTAAGCTTAATTCACAAATAAAGAATATATATGCATATATTATATATATATATATATATATATATATATATATATCACGTGATCACGTGACCGACCAGACCATCAGATGTTTTTACACATCGCTGGTCACAATGCTTTCGCATTGTTTTAGCCTTCGAACGACGCCACCCCGCTGGCTAAGCGAGCAGGCCAACAGAAGAAAGAGTGGGAGAAAGAGTGGTGAAAGAGTACAGCAGGGATCACCACGCCCTGCCGGAGCCTCGTGGAGCTTTTAGGTGTTTTCGCTCAATAAACACTCACAACGCTCGGTCTGGGAATCGAAACCGCGATCCTACCACCGCGAGTCCGCTGCCCTAACCACTAGGCCATTGCGCCTCCACACACACACACACACGCATACACACACACACACACACACACACACACACACATATGCCATGTTAAAATAATGACTAGAAAACATATATACAGAAAGACAGAGGGAGAGAGGCAGGCAGACAGACAGACAGACAGATAAATAGATAGATAGATAGATAGATAGATAGATAGATAGATAGATAGAGATAGATAGATAGATAGATATGCATATGAATGGCTCTTAAATCTAACCGCGTTTTATTCGTCAACATTGTTCAGTCATATACATTCATGTATACATCCATCTATCTCTCCAGACATCCATATAGACACTGAAATATACGAACAGAGAGGTATGCAACCTTATACACACACACACGCACACACGCACCATCACACAAGCACGCACGCACGCACACACGGCTCAGAAATATTTTAACAGTCGTCTGTTGAGAATGTTCCAGCAAGCAATATGGTGGACTGCATACTGTGTTGTTTAGTATTGGTTAAGTGAAGGTTAAATGGACCTCAATTAATGAGACAGTAAAAACAAAAACAGCGACTGAGAAGGTTTTACCGACTTTTGAATACCGCTGCTTCATATTTACAGTATTCCTCCTGCTAGAATCATCTCAGTCGGAAGCCATCCTGCACTGGTGCCACTCAAGTAAGGTGTGCATCGCTTGACTTTCTGTATACACGTGGCGGCCACCCAGTTTGGTCGTCTGTGGGTGTCGTCTGTTGCATATAGACCACACAGCAGGATGACAAGAAAGGATTTTAACAGACGGTCGCTGGTGTAGCTCGTCCTAGTCTAATAGAAGGAAGATAATGTATCAAAGAAAATCGGCCGAAGAAAGAGAAATGGTGGGGAAGACAGAGGGGGATTTTAGGCGGGCAGGGAAACCATTAAGGAACTAGATTCTGATGATTATAGCTGGTGGGTAGCACAGAAATTTATTTTTTAAAGAGAGAGCATGAATGAACGCATAAATTGTCTTCTCGTTTTCGTTTCCGCAATAAATAGAGTTAGTGTATCTGAAAGAGAAATAAGAAATCTAGTTTTCAAAATTTTTTCATTGAAATTCAAAACAAATAAATCTTCTACTTTTCATACTGCACGGATAAAACGTCTTACATAATCTCTTCATGAATTGCTTTCAGATTAAATTTGAAGATTCGTTTGTTCTTTTTTTTAAATATTGTTTCTACTATTTAAGATGGCGAGCTGGCAAAATCGTTAACATGCCAGACAAAATGCTTAGCAACATTTCGTCCGTCTTTATGTTCTGAGTTCGGATAAACCCGATATATATATATATATATATATATATATATATACGTAAAATAATATAATATAATATAATATAATATAATATAAATAATACATAACTATATGCGTTAATACATACATATATATACATACCTACATATATATGTATATATACATGCATATATGGGTACAGGACATCGAAAAAACGTTGAACACAATGAGAAACGAAAACATAAAAACAAAAACATAGAAAACGAACTTTTTTTCGAACAACAGAAAAACAAACAGAGAAACGAGACATACAACATAAAGAATATTACTCTTCATCAGTTGTCCCTGTTTCATCTACTCCGCAGTACGAAGGCAAGGACAGACAATACGCGACTTTGTTGAAACAGTCCTTCCCGCAAAGCAAATTAAATAAAATTTGGGATTTTTTGCGGAGGGTGAAAGTGGTAACAAGAACAGGACAGTGAGAGCAAGATAGTAAACACAAAAGGTGAGGGCTGTAAAGCCAAGACGATAGAAAATTATTATGAACGCCAGGAAGATGAGCTTATGAGAGGAGACAGGTATAAGCACGTGTTGTCTTTAGGAAGGTAGTGAGCAGAAAGATAGATTCTCTTTCGTCACGTGTCAGCAACGAGAGAGTCAAGGAGGGAGAGTGAGAGAGAGGGAACGGTGAAGAGGAGAGGAGAAGAATAGGGAAGGGTAAGAGAGAAAACCAGAAAGGATGAAGAACAAAAGAGGGAGAGAGACAGACAGAGAAGAGATAGTATATATATATATATATATATATACTAGCAGAGATACCCGGCATTGCCCGGTTACATTCAATTGAAGAATTAGACTTTTCTGTTATATTTTCTGTAATGAACTGGAATATCTATGTTTCGGATTTTATCAAAATTGCAGATGAGGGTTATTTCCCTCTTTACACACCCTAAAAAAATTGTAATCATGCCACATGTATCCCATACTACTGATTTTTATGCGCATATTCCAAAATTCCAGTCTTATTGAACCTGTTAAAAAGATTTTGCTCCTAAAAAATGAAGGTCATGGAGCTTTAAAATGCGAGAGTTAAGGCCCCTGTTGGGGGTGGGCATTTTAATGTCAACCAGAGAAGTTGAATTGTTGAGAATCTTTTTAACTTGGGTCTTATATCTATTGTTTGAATTTCTTTAAAATGAGAAATATATGTTCACTGGGTTTGTAAAAGAGAGCAAAGCTACAGGAAACCAAAAGACGAATGATCACAATAAGCAGTCAGTTACCCTACCTTAGTCGTTACTTGAAGTACCGGTTCAAGAACTATGTTATATATATATGTGTGGTGTGTGTGTGTGTGTATACATATATGTATATATATATATGTATGCATACACATACATAGACAAACACACACACACACACACACACACACACACACACACACCACAAAGATAAATTTCTAGATACAACTGAGTAGGCAAACAAAAATATGAGACACTGTGTAGTGCTTTTTTTATATTTTGATAAGCCTGGTACTTATTCTATCAGTTTCTTCTTGTGAAACTGTGGTGTCGTAGCCGTGGACAGTGAGCCCAATGGCGCCCAGAGCGAGCTCTGGTCGCCATAGCGCTCACTGTCGTAGCCGCGGACAGTGAGCCCAATGGCGCCCAGCGCGAGCGCTATGGCGACCGGAGCTCACTCTGGGCGCCATTGGGCTCACTGTCCACGGCTACGACACCACAGTGAGCGCTATGACACCACCAGAGCTCACTGTGGTGAGCTCTAGAGTTAGACATGGCCTTGACCAATCTTTGGTCGAAACATATCTAAGTTTTATCTAAGTTTTATCTGTAATGTTTTACTTAATTCAACCTGTTTCCGGTCGCCGAAACATGTTTTCTCAGTGAATGTTATTGCGAACCTATGCAAGTGAACGGGTGAAGAGCAAAATAGAAGTTTTGAAAGAAGTAGCTATAAAACTGGGTTTTTAAATATCGAATGGCTGTGAGAATCTATCAGAATATGATAGTAATGAAAGGAGTGCAGAGATAGAATATGGTCGAAAATCACTGTCTTGATTTATTTATTTAAACTGGTACTCCGTCGGTTGGTTCGATCAACGGAACAGCCTGCTCAAGAAATTAACGTGCAAGTGACTGAGCACTCCACAGACACGTGTACCCTTAACGTAGTTCTCGGGGAGATTCAGCGTACACAGAGAGTGACAAGGCCAGCCCTTTGAAATACAGGTACAACAGAAACTAAGTAAGTGAGAGAAAGTTGTGGTGAAAGAGTACAGCAAGGATCACCACCATCCCTGCCGGAGCCTTGTGGAGCTTTAGGTGTTTTCGCTCAATAAACACTCACAACGCCCGGTCTGGGAATCGAAACCGCGATCCTACGACCGCGAGTCCGCTGCCCTAACCACTGGGCCATTGCGCCTCCAATCTATCAGAATATGATAGTAATGAAAGGAGTGCAGAGATAGAATATGGTTGAAAATCATTGTCTTGATTTATTTATTTAAAGTGGCACTCCGTCGGTTGGTTCGATCAACGGAACAGCCTGCTCGAGAAATTAACGTGCAAGTGGCTGAGCACTCCACAGATACGTGTAGCCTCAAAGTAGTTCTCAGGGAGATTCAGCGTGACACAGAGTGTGACAAGGCTGGCCCTTTGAAATACAGGTACAACTTACTTTTGCCAGCTGAGTGAAATGGAGCAACGTGAGCGCTGCCAGAAATCGAACTCACAACCTTACGATTGTGAGCCGAATACCCTGGTATATTTATTGACTGATTAATTGATTGCACAAACGCACATACTCTTTACTCTTTTACTCTTTTACTTGTTTCAGTCATTTGACTGCGGCCATGCTGGAGCACCGCCTTTTAGTCGAGCAAATCGACCCCGGGTCTTATTCTTTGTGAGCCCAGTACTTATTCTATCGGTCTCTTTGGCCAAACCGCTAAGTAACGGGGACGTAAACACACCAGCATCGGTGTCAAGCTAGATAGATGCTAGGGGAACAAACACAGACACACAAACACACACATACATATATATATATATATATATACGACAGGCTTCTTTCAGTTTCCGTCTACCGAATCCACTCACAAGGCATTGGTCGGCCCGGGGCTATAGCAGAAGAGACTTGCCCAAGATGCCACGCAGTGGAACTGAACCCAGAACCATGTGGTTGGTTAGCAAGCTACTTACCACGCAGCCACTCCTGCGCCTACATAGAGTAATCCCTCACCTTATCGCGGTTCACATATCCCGGTTTATTACGTCCATTTCTCCGTGGTGTTGTTTTGCATTTGATAAAATATACACAAATTATAAAAATAATTTTAAAAATATATACAGTACTGTAGTGTTTCTACTTCGCGGATTTTCACCTATCGCGGTGGGGTGGTGGTGGAACGTAACACCCGCGATAGTCGAGAGATTACTATACACATACACACATATATAAATGACGCACTTCTTACAGTTTCCATCTTCAACATTCATTCACAAGATTTTGGTCGGCCCGAGGCTATAGTAGGAGGTACTTGCTCAAGGTGCCACGCAGTAGAACTGAACCCGTCTGCGCCCGTTGTTGACAATATTTCAATGAAACGAGTTCACTTGATTTTTTTTTCCGTTGACGATAAGATTGCATGAAAAAAGACCCCTAAAAGACAGTTCAGAGCTTAATTCTAATTTACACACAAAGTGTCGGCTGAATTTTATAGATTTATCCTACAGTACATTTTGTCATCTAAAAGAACAATGCTATGAGGAGGTGAGCTGGCAGAAACGTTAGACGCCGGGTGAAATGTTTAGCGGTATTTCGTCTGCCGCTACGTTCTGTTTTCAAATTCCGCCGAGGTCGCCTTTGCCTATCATCCTTTCGGGGTCGATTAAATAAGTACCACTGAGGTACCAGGGCTGATATAATCGACTTAATCCGTTTGTCTGTCCTTGTTTGTCCCTTCTGTGTGTAGCCCCTTGTAGGCAGTAAAGAAATAGGTATTTCGTCTGCCGCTACGTTCTGAATTCAAATTCCGCCGAGGTCGACTTTGCCTTTCATCGTTTCAGGGACGATTAAATAAGTTCCAGTTAGGCCCTGGGTTTCGATATAATCGACTTAATCCGTTTGTCTATCCTTGTTTGTCCCCTCTGTGTTTAGCCCCTTGTGTGTAGTAACGAAATAGGTATTTCGTCTGCCGTTACGTTCTGAGTTCAAATTCCGCCAAGGTCAACTTTGCCTTTCATCCTTCCGGGGTCGATTAAATAAGTACCAGTTACGCACTGGTACTTATTTTCTGGTAGATATTTTCAAGAACATATCTATATTTGATGACATATAATGATACTGGTTTCAAATATTAGCACAAGACCAGTATTTTCGGGGGTGGGTGTAACTCGATTAAGTCGACCCCCAATACTCAACTGGTACTTATTTTATCGACTCCGAAAGGATGATAAGCAAAGTCGACCTCGGTGGAATTTGAACTCAGAACGTAGCGGCGGACGAAATACCGCAAAGCATTCTTCCGGTGCAGTAACGACTATGCCAGCTCGCTGCCCTCTGATGAATAATAATATTAATTGAAGATGATTTAAGTTAATTCATAATAAATTTTGTTAATGAAATCTCTGCTGAGGACTGATTGATACATATCAAATTATATATTTCCGCTGTATCGTATATATTTGTTGCCATATGACTTTTCTATCATGATACCTACGACGTCTGATCTGGAGACCAAAAAAGTGAGAAAACTCAGAAAACCCGGTGGTATATCGACGCTATCGTCTGCTTAATGATTGCTTCTGTATATTACGGTCTTCTTGAGATCAAACCAAAACATCTGGTTTACAGACTTCCTGTCTCCTCCCGATGTCTATTCTCCCTCTACTACGATGGCTTCTGCTCGTCTTAACTATAATCAGATGCGTACTACTTCAAATTCATACGGACCCACCCGACTTTGCACACGTTTTCTTTACATCCATCATACTCCATTTACACCATGTAGTCCATATAGACTATCTTCAATATCTAGAAATCAATATTAACAAGAAATTAAAATCATTGATGTAAGAATTTTAAATAAAAAGAGAAAACTATTATATATATATATATATATATATATATCGTGACGTATATTTGCCATTTCAATATGGCTACCTCTAAGGGTGGATGCTACTGACAGGGGCACAGAAAGTGGTGTCTATGGCCAGCTGGAGGAGTGTGTCCTTCTGGGGCTAAAAACTACAGTAGCATCCACCCTTAGGGGTAGCCATATTGAAATGGCAAATATACGTCACGATGTGTTACCGCTACTGTATATAACTCACTTTGATATTTATCATTGTTTATATATATAGATATATATATATAATATATATATATATTACACACACAAACACACACGCACATATATATCATATATATATGTGTGTGTGGTGTGTGTGTGGTGTGTGTGTGTGTGTAAAGGTGCATGGCTTAGTGGTTAGGGCATTCGGTTCACGATCGTAAGGTCGTGAGTTCAATTCCCGGCGACACATTGTGTCCTTGAGCAGACACT
>NW_021826814.1:5000-13105 GCF_006345805.1 Octopus sinensis | reverse complement strand
GTGTGTGTACGAGTATGCGTGTATGCAAGAGAGAGAGGGAGAAAAAGAAACAGAGAGATATGAGAGAGAGAGAGAGAGAGAAGAGAGAGGGTAGGAGAGAGAGGAGAGAGAGAGAGAGAGAAGCGTGTTGCGTTGCTGAACCTCACACAGTTTACGCGAAACGGCCGAGCTGACTACAGTAAAAAAAAAAAAATCGTTTTACACACATACAATAGAGCGTATTATATTATATTTAGCTGAGCTGGCCAGGCAGACAGACAGTCAGGCAAGCAGACACAACGGGCGAAGCCGGAGCAGGAGGAGGAGTGGGAGGTGATCGACAACGACAGGAACCAGAATTACCCGCCAATACCACCACCACCACCACCACTGTTGCCCAAAACTTACCCCCCCCCCGCCACTCATTCTCACTGATACTTTTTGGCTCGCTTCTAAACAACAGCAACATCAACAGTAAATAACTACAAGCCAGCCTTCTAGAGATATATATCTTTCATATCGGTATATACTTTTATATCAAAACACACGAGGCGACCATAAGCAGCCAAACACAACACACGCACTCAAACTATCTATCTATCTATCTATCTATCTATCTATCTATCTATCTATTATATATATATATATATTATATATATATATATCTAGGCTTATATAGTGAGAATTTACAAAAAAACAAAAGACGAAGACGGGTGTGTAAACAAAAAACATTTATATATATATATATATATATATATTATCTATATATATATATATTAGATCGATAGATAACTTAGTCGTATCTTTTGATAATAGATCGATCGAAAAGAAAAACTCCTAACTGGCCCAAAGTCTGTGGATTTGTTTTTATTTTATTTTCCTATTTTTCTCAGTAATTTTTATTATATTTTCTGTAAAAGAAGGAAGTAAAAAGAGCAATCAGATCGCAGCAGTTATCATCGTCATCATCATAATCATCATCCACCACCACCAACAACAACAACAACTACAACAACAACAGCAAAGAAAGATCAGAAGCCAATATCAAAACAATACAACCTTTTTACACCGGTGAGGTGTGCATTCATCTATCTACCAATCTATCTATCTATTTATCTATCTATCTATCTATCTATCTATCTATCTATCTATCTATCTATCTATCTATCTATCTATCTATCTATCTATCTATCTATCTATCTATCTATCTATCTATCTATCTGTCTGTCTGTCTATCGGCCTATCTTTCTCAAGGCAGAACCACACAACAATGTTGTTAGATAGGCTGGCAGTTGTCAGTTTGTTCGAACAAGCACGTCGGTTTACGAAATAGTTAAGTAAAAAGCTGTCACCCTACCACTTCTAACCACCATTAAATTCATTTAAATACAATATATACTTAATAACATTCACATACGCACAAATACACGTATTTAAACACACCATTACGTTAACTTTCAGTCAAACATTAACAATAGAAACACAAACACTATAGCTATAGTCATCGCTATTCACATACATATCCACTATCATTTAAGAGTAACTAGCCACATCAATCAAACTGTCTGTCTGTCTATATCTATCTATCTATCTATCTATCTATCTATCTATCTATCTATCTATCTATCTATCTATCTATCTCACTGCTCGTCTGTCTGTCTATCTATCTATCTACCTGTTTGTCTCTCTGTCTCTCTGTCTGTATATCTATCTATATATATATATCTGTGTATCTATCTGTCTGGCTAGCTGTTTGTCTGTCTATCTATCTTATCTATCTATCTGCCTATCTATCTTATCTATCTTATAAATCTCTCTATCTCTCTATCTATCTATCTATCTATCTATCTATATCTATCTATCTACCTATCTATCTATCTATCTATCTCACTGTCCGTCTGTCTATCTATCTGTCTGTCTGCCCGTCTGTCTGTCTGCCTGCCTGTCTGCTTGTCTGCCTGTCTATCTGATTGACTGCATCTTTGTATCTGTCTGTCAATCTATCTATCTGTCTGTCAATCTATCTATCTCTCTGTCTAGTCAACTCAGCTTGTTTAGAAAATTATAGCACACACATCAAAACGCTAAACTACAATAACATTAATCAACTCCATGCGCATCTACCACCACCACCACCACCACCACTACCATCATCACAACAACAACCAGCAACAACAACAACAAGAACCGCAACAGTAATATTTGAAAATTGCAATACCCTTAACAACGGACTTAGACATAACATCCACACACACACACACAAAACTACACCAGCAGTAAAGCAACGACCACAACAACAATAACAAGAAGAACATCTAGTGGATTTAAAGGAGTTCAGAAGGGAAACATTACGAAGGAAATACTTTTACGAAAAAACGGAGTGATTCTTGCGATCCATATATAATACACACACACACACCACACATATATATATTATATATATATATATATATACACACACACACATTCTTCAGTTGGATGTCTTACAAAGGAAACAATTGTATCATTATTGTTATCTCTTTTATAAACAACAGCAACAAGAACAACAACAGTCACACCAACAACAACAACAACCACTAAGATTGTTTGTTTGATAAAAAAATAGAGACTTCGCAACTTCAAACTCAAAGAAAATAATAATAATAATAATAATAATAATAATAATAATGCTTTCTACTGTAGGCACAAGGCCTAAAATTTTGGGGTAGGGAGTAAGTTGATCACATATCGACCCCCAGTACTTGACTGGTACTTTATTTATCGATCCCGAAGGGAGGGAAAGGCAAAGTTGACCTCGGCGGAATTTTAAATAACCATATCGCGCACTTTATTTATCGATCCTGAAAGGATGAAAGGTAAAGTCGACCACGGTGAAATTTGAACTCAGAACGTGGCGACGGGCGAAATACCGCTAATATTGATAAATAATAATAATAATAATAATAATAATAATAATAATAATAATGATAATGATAATAATGATAGTGATAATAATAAATTGAAGATTTAACAGCAACAGGAGTTTTAAAAGCCTCACATGTTCGTGGTAGTTGTATAAACACGCGCACAGGTTTTTCTCAGAAAAAAAAAATTACCTGCACACACGCTTTCTCTGAGTTTGTATATTTATTACTAGACATGCCGCGACTTCACACACCCTTCCATACGCGACAAACAGGTTCTCGTACATAGATACGCGCACATAAAAACTATCTCAGCACTACACACACACACACATACATATACACACACACACACGTCTCATACATAAAACAAGCACCTTGTCACAGGTACCCAGGCATACATACATATATACATAATACATACATACCCTCCTCCACACACATTTATATAAACTCATCTTCACAGACACACACATACGCACACATATAAGATATACGTACTCTCCCTATACACACACACACACATAAACGCGCCGCATATTCAACATACACACACTGACACTAACAGGTGACACCACACACACACACACATACACAGATATATATATATATATACATACATATTATATATATCTTTCATTCTTTTGTTGTCTTACCATTTCTATCAATACACACACACACACACATAATATATATATATATATATATATATATATATATATATATATATATACATACATACATACATCTCGGCAGCAAATTTTGCGGAGCTCTTCCCAACTGCTGTCGGCTTGTTGTAAACTTTCAGGTGTTAAAATTTATAAACTGCCTTTAACGGAGCCTTGGAACTAGTAAGAGCTGCCGTGGTGTCTGTATATAGTTTTATATTTCGTGTCATTGTACGCAAATATATATATATATATATATATATATATATATATATATATATGCGTGTATGTGCTTGTGTTTGAGCGTATGTGTGAGTGTTCGTGAATGATTCTGCGCCTCAAACCTTTAAATGTAGATTAGTTCATGTATATATATATATGTTTGTGTATGCATGTATGTATAACTCACATACAGACACATTCTTTCACCCGGGTTTTTCTCTCTGTCTGTCGAACACTCTGTACGTTTCTGTGTGCGCGCATGAGTTTAACAATGTAACTTTGTTTAGGTGAGAGTGTAAGAACGTGCTCTGCCCTCCTCGAATACTTTACGCCCGCGTCGAAATTTAAACAAAGAAATAAAGTACGAACGAAAGAGAACTATAAAAAAAAAAGTGGGTGGAAAAGAAAAAAAAAAAAAAAGGCTCGGTGAGGCGACTAAATAAATAAATAAATATATAAAACATTACCTCCTGGGGTATTTTACTCTCGTTTTTTTTTTTTTCAAACTAAATTCCCCAACTATGTTAACCCAGGCCTCGGGCATCGCTCATATCAGCGCCCGATTTGTGTTAGGAGCAGCGATGCAACTAGCCCTGCGATCTCTCCCTCACCATCGTCAATACTAACACCACCACTTCCACTACCACTCCACCATCGCCGCCGCCGCCGTCATCTCCACCACCACCACCACCACCAACCGCACCACATGCAGCAGCAATAAAGCCAATAGCGCTAGCGTCCCCCCCCACCCACTACCCCACCAATCACCTTTCAACAACCACAAGAAGAACATCATACCCTTCCTCTTACTACTCCTCCTCCTCTTCGCGCTCCTCCTTCTCCTCCTCCTCCTCCTCCTGCGTCACCTCCTCCTCCTCCTCCTCCTCCTCCTCCTCTTTCTCCTCCCTCCCTCCCTTCGTCATCGCCGCCGCCTTTATCAGCCACCACCACCCCCTCACTTCCATCACCACCACCACCACCACCACCACCATCACCACTATTTCTGCCCCTCGCCGCCGTCGCTATAGCATTATCGATGTCGATCGAAGCGTTCCGAAGTTTTCCACTTGCTCTTCTCTCTGGGTAACAGCGGCGGTAATTACTTTTGCAGCTGCACCTGTCCTCACAGAGGAATCCCCCACCACCACTCGACGCCGCCGCCGCCGATACTTCCGACACCGCCGTCTCCGCTGCTGCTGCTGCTGCCGTGGTGGTAGCGGTAGTGATAGTGGTGGTGGTGCTGGTGGTAGTGGCCGTCGTCGTCGTCGTCGTCGCCGCTGTGGTTGTGTCCCAAATCCTCGTTCTGGGTTTGAGCAGTGTGTATGTGTATGTGTGTGTGTATGTGAGTGTGTATGTGTGGGGGTATTATTAGTCAGCGACGCGGACAACAACAGAGCAGCAACAAGAAGAAGAAGAAGAAGAAGGAGTAGTAAGACAGAGACAGGAGGAGTGTTCTCGCTTCAGCTCCGCTTTCTCCTGTCAAAACATTTTTCTGTGTGTGGTGTGTTGTCAGTAGTTTTTTCACCTTCGGAGCCGACAGATGATCTACGTGCTCCTGAAACACGCTGCAACAGCAACAAGAACAACAACACCACCATAACAACAACAGCAACAATAACAACAACAACAACAACAACAACAACAGCAACATTTACAAATTTTTTCAATTTTTACAATTTTACAACCTCCAACACAACAACAATAACAACACCGATAAAATTCACCCAAAAAAAAAAATCCAACATCTCTTTTAACTCCATCGACAACTAACTACAAACTACAACACTAACAACAACAACAACAACCACTACCACCACAACGACCATAACAACATCAACAATAACAATTGCTACACTAAAAAAAAAAACCGTCGACAATTCCAATATTGGCAATCGCAAAAGCTCACAACAACAACTACAACTACAACAACAACATCGGTACAACAGCGATGACGAAAACGGCGATGATGGTTCGAGTGACAACAACAACTAGTAAAACACCTGAAAAAACAACTTCGTGTTTTATGCCCTCTTCACGTGGTACTATTACTACTACTACTACTACTACTACTAATAATAATAATAATAATTATAATAATAATATTACTACTACTACTGCAACGGATAATACTACTATTACTACTATTGCTACTCCTTTGTCTGCTTCCGTCATATCGCCCCTCATTTCAACTTCAGTCACCGTACCCATCCCTTCACACGCGCCAACGTCGGCGCCATTACCGCTATTCCCACCGTCACCATCATCGCCATCACCAGCTTCATCGTCGTCGTCATCGTCGTTGTCATTGTCATCATCAGCACTACAACAACCACCACCACCACCACCTCCATCAATATTATCGACACGGGATCAACTAGTTACTACGAAAAACAACAAAAACAACAACAACAACATCAACAACAACATCAACAACAATGCAATGATGTCGTCGATGACTGGAATTAAATCTTCGTTCTCTGGGGCCTCCTCGCTCTCTGGCCCAACTTCCTCCGGTGGTCGCCACTTTGGTTGTCACCCGTCGGCACTGCGCTTTTTACTAGTGTTCATGTTAACCTTGGCTTTACCACAGGTCGATGCCCGCTACGGACTGGCCATGAGAATGTACAACGGTTTCAGCACGGGCCGCAATTGTCCGACTAGTTGTTCATGCATTGGAACCACTGTGGACTGTAGCTTTCGGAATCTGCAATATGTACCGAGTGATATACCCAAGGACACAAAGAGATTGTAAGTACTTATTATTATTATTATTATTATTATTATTATTAGTATTGTTGTTGTCGTCGTTGCTGTTGTTGTTGTTATTGTTGTTATTATTATTATTATTATTATTATTATTATTGAGAGAGTAGCACATGCCATCAAAGTGGCACTGAGGTACAAATATACGAAGCCCAATAAACCCATCATGGACTACCCGTCTGATAAGGATACCTACACCAAGCTCATACATCTCAACCATATGTGCGCGACATGGTTATTTAAAATTCCGCCGAGGTCAACTTTGCCTTTCCTCCCTTCGGGATCGATAAAGTAAGTACCAGTCAAGTACTGGGGTCGATGTCATCAACTTACTCCCATCCACAAAATGTCAGGCCTTGTGCCTACAGTAGAAAGCATTATTATTATAATTATTATTATTATTATTATTATTCCTTTTAAATTTTCACTTGTTTCGTATTGGGGTGCGTGGCCTGATGGTTAGAAGTGCAGGACTAACGAACGTTAGGTCGTAGATTTCGATTCTCAGGTCGGGTGGCATGTCGTATCCTTGAACACGCACCAAGTGTACTCGACTGAAATTTGATTAAATCATCGGTGTTATTTGTGAATTAAACCTCCGATGAACTGTCGCCCCGTTCAGGAAGGTGGTTGTCCCACACCCTAAACGCTTTGAAATCGACGAATGTCCTTCAACCTCCTGGACCTGTAAGCTAGAGGCAGGTTTTGCTGGTATCAAGCATTGCACTAGAGACGTACATATCCACCTCCCCACCACCACTACTTATTTTTTATCGATATCTATATAGCGAAATGCTAAATCAGCGTTTTTGACAGAAGCAGGTAAATTAAGCAGGTTTGTTTGTATTGGTAAGCATAAATACAGGAAGATACTCACAGATACGCATTTATGACAGGCTTCTGTACAGTTTCTGCGCACCATTCCTAAACCCGATATTAAAGTAGAAAAATAAGTTTTAACGTGTTGCGGGATCGAACCAAGAGTAACAAGCCTGTAAACAGAACTTGTTAACAACACGGCTTTGCTAGGCTTATATATAAGTATTAATGTATGTAACGTAATGTATATGTATATATATATATATATATTATATATATATATATATATATTATATATATATTAATATGTATATATATATATGAATGTATGTATATATATATATGAATGTATGTATATATATATATGAATGTATGTATATATATATGAATGTATGTATATATATATATATATGAATGTATGTATATATATATATATATGTATGTATATATATGAATGTATGTATATATATATATATGTATGTATATATATATGAATATATATATGTATGTATATATATATGAATATATATATGTATGTATATATATGTATATATGTATATATATATGTATATATGTTTATTTGTATATGTATGTATGTATAATTTCAAACAGCTTAAGTAGATGAAAAAAAGTTGTAACATCGCCTTTCGGGATTCGAACAACGCATCGGCTGTAAACCACATGTGTTAACCACTACACTGTATGAATTATATCTATATGTACACACACGTATATGTAACTACATACATAC
>NW_021826813.1:7500-11990 GCF_006345805.1 Octopus sinensis | reverse complement strand
CGGTGGTGGTCATTTTGGTGGTAGTTGTTGTTGTGGTGGTGGTGGTGGTGGTGGTGGTGTTGCTGGTTGTATGTTAGCTGTAGTTGCAGCGATGGTGGCGATGGTTATGGTTGGTGGAGGTGGTGGTGGTTACTAGTAGTGATCGTGTTGGTGGCGGCGGCAGCAGTGGTGGTGGCAATGGTGACGATGGTATTGGTGGTAATGGTATTGGCGGTGTCGGCGGTGGTGGTCTTGGTAGCCGTCGTGATGATAGCAGTAGTGATAATGCCAAAGTTAGTGGTATCAGTATTTAGAACAAACTGGAAGACCGATGCCGTTCGTAAAGTTGACAATCTTTGTATTATTTCCTTAGTATATATTAGTATACATACGTAACACCTACAATTACGACTTTAATAACACACACACACACACACAAACACATACACACACACGTGCGCACACCCACACACGCATCCACACATGCGCACACGCAGGCACACGCGCATGCACATACACACATATGTAGGTATTACTCTTTCACTGTAAAAAGAGAAAAAGACGCCCTTCGGTTATGAATGACCATGGAATTGAACTTAGAAAGTTACCTTCCGAGGCACGAGTCCGGACAAGGTTGTTTATGGAAGACGAGCAGTCGCCCAGGAATACCAGCCTCCACTCTCCACGTCCCCGATGTTAACCAAGGCAAAGGCAAAAACCGATACAGCTTAGTACCAACGACATCGCAACTCCATTTCTACAGCTGAGTGAACTAGAGCAACGTGAAATAAAGTCTTGCCCAAGAACACAACACACAGTGCGGTCCGGGAATCGAACTCACTACCTTATGATTGTGAGCCCGACGCTGTAGCCACTAAGCCATGCGCCTTCACTCTATCACTGTATCGACCAGATTATCGGATGTTGTCGTACAACATTGGCCAACAGACGCTTCTTCGTATTGTTGCAGCTTTCGAAAGATGCAAGCGCTTAATACCATGACATTCTCCAATGAACGGAACACCAGTCTGTGGCAGGGCTATCATCACTGGATTGAGCAAAGGGAAATGAAGTGTTTTGCTCAAGGGTATCGGAACAACGGTCTTGAGAATATTATACATAATTATCTGACTCTAATTTCCCACTATATTGGAAGTGTTGTAACTCTGAATGGCAGAAAAAAATTGTACCGTATATATATATATTAGACAAAATGAGATAACATAGCAAGGCTGTGAGGAGTTTTCAGGACATTTACAAAGAAAAAGATATACATATAGTCTTACAGCTGTTTCTGGGATATTAAGGATATCTTTCATCAGAGGCGACGTGAACTAGTTTAATAGAGGTAAATATTTGAGTTCGAAATAAGGAATTATTATGGAAAAAGGGGAGATAGGGAATATAGAGAGAACTCAAATATTTACCTCTATTTAACTATCTCACATCATCTCTGATGAAGGGATATCCATAATATCCCAGAAACAGCTGTAAAACTATATCAGTATCTTTTTCTTTATAAATGTCCTGAAAACTCCACACAGTCTTGGCTTTGTTGTCTCATATTGTCTAATATATATATGTATGCTAATACAAAACCTACATTAGATTCCTCACTCGTATCATTATCTTACCAAGGGTTTAGCCACGGTCTGTCCATAACACTTACTTAACGTTACCTGCCACTCTTTGGGTCTTCTAGATACCAATACCTCTCATCTCTCTCTCCTCTCTTCTCTCTCTATATATATATATATATATATATATATATATGTGTGTGTGTGTGTGTGTGGTGTGTGTGTGTGTATGTATGTATGTATGTGTGTGTGAGTGTGTGTGTGTGTGTATATGCGTGATTGCATAACATGTATCATATCGTGAATAGTTCGTCGAAATTTGAAACGGCTGTAAAGTTTTATCTTCGTTATATAATACATTTGATGTATATATATATCTCATGTGAATGAAATATATATATATACACACAGGTTAATGATATATACTTGTGGGTGTGTTTATGTGTATACTTATATATATCAGGAGAGAGGGATGAGAAAATTGGTGGGAGTAAGAGACAAGTAGCGTCATAGAGAAGGTGAGAGGAAAAGAGAGAGAGGGAGAGAGAGAGAGAGAGATAAGGATGGAGTGGAGGAAAGTAAGGAAGATAAGAAGATAATGATAAAGAACAAGGGCAATAAAACAATGAAAACAATGTCAGACCTTATCGGGGAGTCAGTTATGGAGACAGGGAAAGAAATATGAGAAATGGTGAGAAAAGAAGAGGAGGTAAAATGAAGAGGAGGGAGGCAATGGACGAGATTGGTTGTGAGAGAGATTGTAAATGATTATAGGCAGAGATAGGGAGAGAAAGAGAGAGGGTGGTTCGGGGAATGGTTAGAGTGAGAAAAGAGGGAAAGAGAGAGAGAGCGAGAGAGAAAGAGAGGAAGGAGATTTATTGACGGTGTATGTTTATGTCTATAGTTATTCATATATATGTGTGTGCGTGGGTGGGTATTTATGCCCACATACACACACTTATACAGACACACACTTAAATTATGTGCGTGTATATAAGGTAGATAGATGTGTGTGTGTGTGTGTGTTTTGGAGACGCGTGTTATATGCATGTATGTATGTATGTATGTATGTATGTATGTATGTGTATGTATGTATGTATGTATGTATGTATATGTATCTCTGTGTAAGAGCGAGAGGGAGAGAAAAATAGATAGTGAAAGGAAGATGGATAGATGGACATAAAGGGAGAGACAGAAAGAGAGAGAGAGAGAGAGAGAGAGTTAGAGAAAGAGAGAGAGAGAGAATGTAGGCAGTGATAATACAGAGTTTTAAATAAGAAATTGTTTAAAAGAACAAAAAATAAATAAAAAAAGAGAGAGACAAAAACAGAAGAAAAAAAAGAAAGACAAAAAGAAGCAATGAAATCCGTTTCAGAAAATATGAAGTAAATGTGGATTAGATTAAAATGTTAGATAGAATAAAGGTGGAAGAGAATAGTAGATTGAGAGAATATAAGAATAACGGGATAAATATCGTATTGGAAGAAGATAAAGTAAAAGGAGAGAGAGGAGAATGAAACAATATATAGAGAAGGAAGGGGATGAGAAGGTAGATAGAAAAAGATGGGAAGGGGAGTGTATATAGTTATAATGGGGGTGGGAGTGCGGTAGTGATAGCAGAGGTGTTGGAAAGAGTGGTGGTGTGAGGAGGGGATGGAATTTGTTAACAAGTCTCTTCAAGTGTTGGAGATGGATTGATAGAGAGCGGAAGTTCAGATAAGAGAAAGGAAGTAGTTTAAAGGTTATAAGTGGAGGGGGGCCAGGAGGGCAGGTGCGGCTGGTGGCAGTGGTTGATAAGGAATCCGTTTGACGGGAGAGAGTGAGGGGAATGTTTGAGGATGGAAGACTGGGAGATGGAGAAAGAGAGAAGAGAGAAAGTGAAAAGTATGAGAGATACACAAATGCAACCACACACACACCGCACACATATGTATATATATATATATGCATATATTTGTGTGTGTGTGTATGTGTGTGTGTGTGTGGTCTTGAAGCACATCTGCGTATTCCAATTCTCCAAAGAATATCTATGGATGTTATGATTTATAGGAAAGTATTATTTGAATTCTTTAACTGTTAATTTGCTAATAGGAAATGTTTTCTATTTTCACTACATATATACGTACGTAACTCCTATTAGTAGAGAAACATATGTAGTGTGGAGTGAATAATACCCAAAATATTCCTGTTTTCTGTTTCTGAATGGGATTTGGTAGACGAAAACTGAATGAAACCTATAGTATGTGTGTGCGTGCGTGAGTGTGTTTATTCCTCGTCACCACGTGACAACCTAGCTGTTCGGCAAAAGAGACCGACAGAGTAAGTAGCAGACTTTAAAACAAAAAGTACTTGTCTATTCGTTCGACTAAGAATTCATCAAGGAAGTGCCCCAGCATGCCGCCGTCTAATGCCTGAGACAAGTAAAATGTAAAAGATATATGTGTGTGTATGTGTGTGTAAGTGTGTATGTGTGTGTATGTGTGTGAGTGTGTATGTGTATGTGTGTGTATGTGTATGTATGTGTTGTGAGTGTATATGTGTGTATGTGTGTGTATGTGTGTGAGCGTGTATGTGTGTGTATGTAAATGTTTGTGTGTGTGTGTGAAAGAGAGAGACTGTTATTCCTCTGGAATACACGAGTACCAATTCATTGTAACAGTGCTATGTACTTGGATTTCCTGCACTCATGGATTATAATTCTATTTCATCGCCATATTCAATACTAGTCTTAATGTTTCCACAGCTACGAAGGAAGTTTTAGTGCTGTGCTAAACGCTTTCGCTGTTTTCAGCTTTTCAGACATACGTGTTACAAAGTAAGCACTGTAAGAAGTCGGTTCACGTTCATATCGTTCACCGGTCATCTTCGCACTTTCTTCAGTCAAGGTAAACCATAATCAGTCAGTTAAGTCTCAAATCAATCAATTAATCAGCT
>NW_021826813.1:0-2500 GCF_006345805.1 Octopus sinensis | reverse complement strand
TAATCCCTTTGTCTGTCCTTGTTTGTCCCCTCTATGTTTAGCCCCTTGTGGGCAGTAAAGAAATATGTAGTTTCCGGCTCGGAAATTCTGGAACTACCGTTAACACTGGCTTACTCTTATTGTCCAATCCCCTTATAGTGCATTAATATTCCTTGCACTCTCCGTTGCGTTGTTATCTTTATTGAACTCATAAAGCAAAATATGCCGAATATGTTCCTTTGTCACTTCCATTATAGCTTTGAAAAAATAACTGTTAAAATCGAACTACACTCTTCAAAACTTGCACTAAGAATAAGGACAATGTATAATTACTAACTGCTTTTATAGCAAATTGATGCAGGTAGTTTATCCCGTTCCCTTCCGACTTTTAGTTAATGTAATTGAAAAAATGTATTATTTATGGGATGACCCAATGTATATACTATATGGGTGTGAATGTATGTATGTATGTATGTATGTATGTATGTATGTATGTATGTATGTATGTATGTTTGTATGTATGTATGTATGTATGTATGTAAGTATGTATGTATGTATGTATGTAATTGTATGTATGTATGTATGTATGTATGTATGTAAGTATTATGTATGTATGTATGTAGTGTATGTATGTATGTAAGTATGTATGTATGTATGATGTATGTATGTATGTATGTATGTATGTATAACGTAGAAAATGAACGATTTTCCCAGCTATGAAAATAGCAGCAAAGAAGGAAAAGCATGAAAAATCGGCTTGAAAGATGGAAAGAGCGGGGAACTAGTAAGGCTGGGACGAATTATTGTTTTCGTTTAAAATTTTTTTTTTAAATGAGAAAAATGTATTTAAGAAAAATGGAAAAGAAAAGAATAAGTGTAAAGTAGGAAAACAACAATGTTAAGTTTTTAAAAGTAAATAACCACGTGGGAACAAGTAGTAAAGAGAAGCCAAGTGTATGCGTTGGGGAATGCTGATAGTGGTTGGTGGATGTGGTTGACGGTGGATGGTTATGTTGTTGAAGTCGTTGTTTGTGGATGCTAGTTGTGGTTGCTGGATGTGGTTGGCGGTGGATGGTTATGTTGTTGAAGTCGTTGTTAGTGGTGAACGGAAGTTGATGGGGTTGTTTGTGGATGCTAGTTGTGGTTGCTGGATGTGGTTGGCGGTGGATGGTTATGTTGTTGAAGTCGTTGTTAGTGGTGAACGGAAGTTGATGGGGTTGTTTGTGGTTGCTGCTGATGGTTGCTGGATATGTCTGGCGATGTATGTTTATGCTGTTGAAGTTGCTGTTAGCAGATGACAGTTGTTGTTGGTGTATTGGTGGATGGTTATGTGTTTTCTGGTTGCTCGTCATGGTTTAGGGGCTGTTGTGGTTGGTATTTATGGTGGTAATTTGGTTAATTTATTGCTATTATTATTATTGTTACGGTTTGGCCCAACCCGGCTTTGACTGAGGAGTCCCAGTATAAAAGTCATTCCAACCATGCCCATCCTGCCTTTTCCAATCAGACAACTGAGCTTGCATTATCTTTTCTTTTAAATTTGTAGCAGGTAATATGGAAAAAGTTACCCTGCTATTTCTAACATTTTATGCGACCACGTAGTGACTCCCTCGAGCGGTTGGTGATTCGTATTGTCGACTGTTGAAGGTATGGTGGATGGCGGTGGGTTTGTGATAGGGGCTGGTAGTTTGGGGATGATATTAGTCGTGTGTTCACTTGGTGATGATGGCGAAGGTGATAGTGGTGGTGATGGTGGAGATGGTGGGGGGGTGTAGATGGTAATAATGACTGTGGTGGTAATGATAGCGGTTGTAGTGGTGATGGTGATGGTAGTGGTGGTGGCAGTGGCGGTGATAGTGCTGTGTTGTTTTGGTGGTGGTGGTGGTGGTGATATTGGTGGTGGCGGCGATTGCGCTGTGTTGTCTTGGTGATGGTGGTGGTAGTGGTGGCGTTTAGGGTTGGTTCGGGTTGGTGGTGGTGGTGTGCTTTCCATTGATGGTGGTATTATATTGGATTCTTGGTGGTGGAGCCGTGCTGGGTGTTGGTGGTGTCATGTTCGATTCCTGTTGGTGGTAGGGAGGTGGGTGTTTGAAGTTTTAGAGTTTGGCCAAGAAATTAACAAGAGTTTTATAAATAAATGAAAAGCGTTGATAAACAAGTGACAAACGACTGGGGGAATTACCGTCAATCAGAAGATGTACAACATCTAACGTAATTAGAACACTTTATGTATTATACCCCCACCACCACCCCCTCCACCGACACCATCACCACCGATACCATCACCACCACCACCATCACTGCTATTGTCGTGATCAGCACCACGACCACGACTACCACCGCCACCAAAAAATACAACACCACAATCCCACACACTACCACCACCACCACCACCACCACCACTGCTACCTCCACCACCACTGGCCCGCCGCGCGCCGCCGCGCCGCCGCCACCACCGCCACCAATCACCACCACCACCACCACTACCACCACCACCACCACACGATTACCATCACCACCA
>NW_021826812.1:0-10000 GCF_006345805.1 Octopus sinensis | reverse complement strand
AGTTTGATCAATAGGGATCTGTGGGTTGTGTGGTGTATAAAAAAGCAAATATAATATATATATATATATATATATATATATATATATAAGGTTCACAGTTTAGGTGTAGCCTAAAAAAGACCAAGGTCACCTCAGACAGTTCGAAAATGAACACATGAGTAAGTCGCCTTACTTCTCGTTGTCTCTTTTGCTTACAGATTTATGCTTAAAATAGTGTCGTCTTTCATACTGACCATTTTTGCCACTTTTACTCACTTTTTATTAAAACATTCGTTCGACAAAGCCTTCCTCTCTATTCTCATCCTCCTTTTCAAGTGGTACTTGAAAAGTTTGTAATGTAAGGATAGATAGATAGATAGATAGATAGATAGATAGATAGATAGATAGATAGATAGATGATAGATAGATATGCTTCTTTATTAGCCACACAGGGCTGCACACAGACGGGACAGATTACAAAGTAGAGCTTTTCTTTATGGAGAGAAAAGAAGAAAAAAAAAAGTGGGGTAGGTTTTCGATCAAGAGGGATCGTAAAAGGGAAAGAAAAACAAGGAAAGAAAAGAAAAAAAGAAAAAGAAAAAACCATCAATTGGGATCGTGTATCACAGAAATGTCATGATGTAAAGTGTAAAGGGGGAAGCAGATAGGGTATCCGTGGAAAGAAAAGCCTACGGAAAAGACCACGGTAACCTCGGTCAATAGTGTCACCTGTTAACACATTTATATGCAAGTAGGTAACCCTCTGTTTTAAATTTTTCCGGGTTCATAGGATTATGCTCAAGGTGGCTTCGTCATGTCATTCATACGTGCCATCCTTGCTACATTCACCCAGCTTTTTTTTTTAAACATTCGCTAGACAAAACTTGCCTCTCTACTCTCACTTTCCTTTTCAAGTGATACTTGAAGAAGTTGTTCAACTGGTACATATTTTATCGAGCCCGAAAGGATGAAATCCAAAGTCGACCTCGACGGAATTTGAACTCAGAACGTTGCGACGGGCGAAATACTGCTAAGCATTTCGTCCAGCGTGCTAACGTTTCTGCCAGCTCACCGCCTTAATATATACTTTTACTCTTACATACACACACACGCACACACACAAACACACACACACACACACGCACACACACACATATATATAATATATTATATATATATATATATATATACAAATATATTACTCTGTTACTCTGTTACTCTCTGTTACTTGTTTCAGTCATTTGACTGCGGCCATGCTGGAGCACCGCCTTTGGTCGAGCAAATCGACCGCGGGACTTATTCTTTGTAAGCCCAGTACTTATTCTATCGGTCTCTTTTGCCGAACCGCTAAGTGATGGGGACGTAAACACACCAGCATCGGTTGTCAAGCAATGCTAGGGGGACAAACACACATACATATACATATATACGACAGGCTTCTTTCAGTTTCCGTCTACCAAATCCACTCACAAGGCATTGGTCGGCCCGGGGCTATAGCAGAAGACACTTGCCCAAGGTGCCACGCAGTGGGACTGAACCCGGAACCATGTGGTTGGTTAGCAAGCTACTTACCACACAGCCACTCCTGCGCTATATAAACAAGAAGGGTAGTTTGTTCGCAATTTTACAACCGAAAGGCACAATTTTTTAAGTCACTAAAGCAACAGAGCACTAGTCAGCGCCAGTTTTGCCAGAAGTAAGAGTTAAAGCAACTCATAGCCACAAGAAGTATCTCATCTTAATGTCAGACAAAGGGAGGCAAGCGAGGCTCTCACCACCACAGCCATCATAAACATACCCACCACCACAACCACCACCACCACTACCTCCTCTACCACGACCACGACCACGACCACGACCATCACGACCATCACCACCTCTACCACAACCTCTACCACGACCACGACCACGACGACCACCACCACTACCACCACCACTACCACCACCACTACCACCACCACTAACACCACCACTAATACCACCACTAACACCACCACTAACACCTCCACCACCACCACCACCACCACCACCTCGATAACTTGCTGCATCAACACTACCATCAACACCACTATCACAAAGGCGGTGGCAATGACGACGATCGCCACCGTCCCCACCACTAGCGCATCAACCAGCACCACCACCACCACCACCGCCAAAGTCGCTGCCGTCGCTCTCGACGGCACTACCATCACCACTACAAACCACCACCACCACCACCACAATATGAACAAAATCATGCCCCCCCTCTCTTCCATACCTTTAATCCCACTATAGTGTCATTAGGTGTAAGACATTCCGACTTAAATTGTATGAAGCAGACGATACAGCTTCCATTACTATACCTCACTCTCACTCCCTCACAACACCCTCCCTATCTTCCTCTCCCTCTTCTGCACTCACTCTCATACAATACCTTCTGTGCCTTCTCCCCCTTCTCCTCCCACTCCGGTACTAAACCTTCCGTGTCTTCCTCTCCTGCACTCACACCCGTACTACATACCTCCACTGCCTTCCTCTCCTCCCACTCCCGTTACTAAACCTTCTGTGCCTTCCACTCCCTTGTCTCTTCCCATTCCCTTTCTAAAACTTCTGTGTCTCCCTCTCCTGCCTCTCCTCCCACTCCCGTACTGTACCATCTCTATCTTCCTCTCCTCCTACTCTCGTCTTTCCTTGTCTCCGACTCTCTCAATCAATCATGCCGCGTTATCTCCGTGCTCGTCGGCATTTCTGAACACCACCTGACTATCTGGTGCATTTTCTGCAAAGATTTCTGCAGCACCACTGCACTGGATAAAATTGCAGCTATTGAAAATGGTGTCACAATGCCATGTGTGTGTATGTATGTATATATGTATGCATGTATGTATGTATGTATGTATGTATGTATGTGTATGTATGTATGTATGTATGTATGTATGTATGTATGTATGTATGTATGTATGTATGTATGAATGTATGTATGTGTGTATGTATGTATGAATGTATGTATGTGTGTATGTATGTATGAATGTATGTATGTATGTATGTATGTGTGTATATATGTATGTATGTATGTATGTATGTGTATGTATGCATGTATGTATGTGTGTATGTATGTATGAATGTATGTATGTGTATGTATGTATGTGTGTGTGAACGTCTATTTATGGACGTATATGTACATGTATGTATGTTTGCATTACGTATGTGTGTTTAATATGTATGTATCTATATATATGTATATATACATATATATATATTTATATATGTGCAATATACATTATATATACATGTATATATACATGCATACATACGCACTCACACACATATACGCATACATACTTACACGCACACATATACATACATATACACATGCAGATAATTGTGCATATACGAAGGATCTTATTGCATCACATGCATATACACCTAAACCTATAACTTTATGCACCATATATAATAGTATATATATATATATATATATATACATATATACACGCATACACATATATATTCGTATGTGTGTGCGTGTGTAATATATCTTTATATATATATATAATATATATAATATCATTCTATATATCTTTATATTTTTCTATATATATATATATATATGTATGTATGTATGTATGTATGTATGTATGTATGTATGTATGTATCTTTCTATATGTATATATATATATATATGCATACGTATACATACGTAATACATATATGTATGCATGTATACATATATATATATATATACGCATATGTGAGGACACATCCATTTAGTTATGCATGTAAATATATTTAATTTTCTTCCTCTGCCTGCTGACGCCCATACCCACATCCCTACCTACCTACCTGCATACATACCTACATACACACATACACACACACACGCAGCAACACATACACACGTTCCCTCCTCGCCCGCTGCCAGTCATCCCCCACTCTCCCACAACACACCGTTCACAAAATATGAAAGGCGCTATCATTAAGGAGGTATCGAACACCGCACGCTGGATGTTCCGCTTCAGTGATTTGACGACATTGAAACAAACAAGCCTCTACTATTTCCATTATTCTAAGTGCTGTAGAAGCTTATTTCAAGCTTCATCGCATGTTACACAATGATCTGTTCTGTCGCAGCATATATACATATATTCATAAGTATCACGTGTCATATATATATCATATTGAAGTGATATATATACATATACATACATACATACATACATACATACATACATACATACATACATACAACATATAACATATAATATATATATATATATTAACATTAATATATATATATATATATATATATATATAATATATATGTATGTATGTATGATGTATGTATGTATGTATGTATTATTGATACACGCAGACATACACACATATATACTTATGTATTAATGTATAGTATATACGCATATGTGTGAGCTGTGTATGTTTATTTAAAAGTATGTGTTCACGTATATTTAAATCCACTTGTGTGTGCATACACACATACAACTTATATAACGCATGTGTACATGTGTATGTATACATACATACATACATACATACATACATACATACAGTTTGAGCGCTGACTAAAATATACTATACACACACACACACACTCATCGCAAATGCACTCATATACATGCATGAAAAACTCCCGCTCACTCCCGTATATGATATACATATTGCATATAATTTATGTTATATGTAATAAATAACAATAAATAAATAGGAGATATATAAATAGAGCCTACGTCGATGGCGACGATGAGTTTTTCACCTTTTCGATAAATTAAACAAATTCCTCTTAAAATTCAGGGTACCCGCGTTAAACCGTACTGATGGTGAATGTGGGTACTTCAGACACACACCTACCCCTAACACAACTCCTACGCATAAATAGCTTGACACACAGTGTATGGTAAGGGTGTATTATAACTACAATAACAGGTATGTGGAAGCACTCCGTCGGTTACGACGATGAGGGTTCCGGTTGATCCGAATCAACGGAACAGCCTGCTCGTGAAATTAACGTGCAAGTGGCTGAGCACTCCACAGACACGTGTACCCTAACGTAGTTCTCGGGGATATTCAGCGTGACACAAGAGAGTGACAAGGCCGGCCCTTTGAAACAGGTACAACAGAAACAGGAGTAAGAGTGAGAGAAAGTTGTGGTGAAAGAGTACAGCAGGGATCACCACCATCCCCTGCCGGAGCCTCGTGAAGCTTTAGGTGTTTTCGCTCAATAAACACTCACAACGCCCGGTCTGGGAATCGAAACCGCGATCCTATGACCGCGAGTCCGCTGCCCTAACCACTGGGCCATTGCGCCTCCAATAACAGGTATATATATATTTGGACGGGTTTCAGAACCTTTTCCCAGTTTCTCTCGCTTGTATTGTCTTTGTTGGACCTGAGGCTATGTTAAAGAAACTTGACCAAGACGCCATTCATTGAAATCGAACTCGTGTCCTCATCTTTGAAAACTGATGAACTATGTCTGCTACCATCACACACACACACACACTCTCTCTCTCTCTCCTCTCACACACACACACACAGACATACCCATACACAAACACTCACATGTATATGACAGAAAAAAGATGGCCTCCAACTTTTCTATTCCCACTTATGTTCGAAGAGGTACCCAAAAGTAACTGGAGGTGTTCTCGGTCGGACAAACCTCTTGTAGTCCAGGCTTTCAAAACTAGTCACTACCAGAACTAGAAGTTTCAGGTGTGGAAGCAAGGTCTAGAATCAAAGGGCCTTAAAGGTGGGTGCTGACTACAAGATGCTGAGGTACCATGTCTTGCCATGGCTGAATGACAATTACCCAGAGGGCAACTATGTGTGGACCCAGGATGGTGCTCTCAGCCATACTGCCCAGAAGGTAGAAAATTTCTGCAAATCCAACTTCCTGGTTTCTGGTCTGTGGACTTCTTACTCTCTCCTAGCCCACATCTCAACCCTTTGGCACTTGATGCAACCCTCAGGCATCAGTCTGCCGATCGGCGTCGTCGGCTGAGGTCGTACTGCCACGTAGTGCGCTTTTGTTTTGCAGTGCTTCAACTCTGTTCGTCGATTTCTACGATGGCTGAAACGAAGGAAGGGCGTGCATCCGTGAAATTCTGTTTTCTGCTGGGGCACACGACGGACGAAACAGTTGTCATGCTTCCAACAGCTTACAAGGACGCTGCCATGAGCAAAACACAAGTCTACGAGAGATTTTCACACTTTAAGAATGGTCACTAGTCGCTTGAAGATCAACCTCGTTCAGGGTGACCATCGACTTCCGAACGAATGAAACGGCCAGATTTTAGTGCTCCCATAAAAGATTATGTAATTCTAAATATAAATAATAACAGACCATAAAATAAATTCTTATTTTTCAAAACGAAACAAAACAGTAAGAGGGAAAATAATGTTTATTTTTGTACCAGTTACGCACTGGGGTCGATATAATCGACTTAATCCGTTTGTCTGTCCTTGTTTGTCCTCTCTGTGTTTAGCCTCTTGTGGGTAGTAGAAGAAATAGGTATTTCATCCGTCTTTACGTTACAGACAGGGACCTTTCCTTCCTGCCTGTCTGTCTTCCTTTCTACCTGCCTCTCTCCTTATTTTCCACCCTTTCTGGTATCTTTTCCTCTCTCTCTCACTCCTCCTCTCTCTGGCCGCTGACCCGACTAATAAACTTCCTTTCTGCCCGCTGCTTTCAACAAGTCAACATCGACTTTCTTCTTGTCTCCAGCAAGTCGATCTTCTGAATTGCGTTCCAACGAATTTTCCCACCATCTAGGCTTAAAAAAGCCCTTATTGTTGGTTTCCTTGTCCTGTTTTTATTCTTTATGTGTACTGTATTTTTATTTATTTGTATTGCTTTTACATCCTGTTCTTATCCCTTTTTTTTCTACACCTCTGCAAAAGAATTTTATTTAATTCATTTTGCAGGAAGGATTGTTTCGTCCGGATCGTGTTCTGCCCTAACCTTCGAAACACGCATTGAGTCGAACCAGGGGCAGCTGATGAAGGGGAACATTCCTTGTATTGTTTGTCTTGTACTCTGTTTTTTGTTGTTAAAAAAAGTCCGTTTCCTTGTTTGATTTTATGTTTTCGTTTCTCGTTGTGTTCTACGTTTATTTGAGGTGTCCTGTACTCACACACACACACACACACACACACACACACACACACACATACACACACACACCACACACACACACATATATATATATATATGCATGTATATTTACGTATAGATGTAGGTATGTACATATATGTATATATGTATGCATATGTTTTATTTATATATGTATATAAATAGATAGATAGATAGATAGATGGATAGATAGATAGAGAAGTAGAAAGACTGATTGATTGGTAGACAAATAGACAGAGAATGAGATAGATAGATGGATAGATAGATGGTATAGAGAGAGACAAAAGTATAGATAAATAGAAAGGTACACACACACACACCACACACATACACACAGAAAAAGAGAAAGACAAAGAGAGAGGAAGACGGAAAGAGTGAAAGTTTTCAATATTTTATATTTCTTTGCATTAATCGTTACAATTTGTCTTCTTCGCGCCTTGATTCTTTTCCTATGATCGAACATACAGAGACACACATATATACATACCTACATACATACATGCATGCATACATACACACATGCATACACAGTTACTCACACTTTTACGGGGACACACATACGCAATATATATGCACTAAAAGCCATTCCATATGTGGATCTTATTCAAAAATTGGTTAGTATAATAGTGTGATGTATGTATAGATATGCATATATATATCTGTATATATCTGTATATATATATATATATATATATATATATATATTAGATATATATATATAGCAGACCATATTATATAGAGATATATATATATATATATATATAGAACGTATGCATGTATGTAATATAGATATAGTATATACATATGTGAGGTGTATGTATGCGGTTATAACATACATACATACATATTATATATATATATATATATATATATATATATATATATATATATATATATATATATATATATATATATATATAGATATATAATATATATATGTATATATAATATATATAATATATATGTATAACGCCGCATACATACACCTCACATATGTATATACTAATATCTATATTACATACATGCATACGTTCATATAAATATAAATATATATATATATATACATACATACATACATACATACATACATACATACATACAATACATACATACATACACAAGTGCGCGCACACACATACAGACACACATATTTATCATGACAAAATACACAATAAATGTCCCGCATCAAATTTTGTTTCATCTTTCTCGAATCTTCGGCTAGAAATGAAAGAGTCTGCAATCATAAGTAGACCACAAAATTCTACAAATGACAAAAATCCTAAAATTTTCCGACGCCACATTGGCAGTCCAATGTTATATATCTATATATATTAGGCTATGGAAGCCATCTTTCATAAGGCATTCTCTTTACAGAAAGTACGAATTAATAAGGGGAACAGGATCTGTAAGGGTTTTTAGAAAAGCGATGAAAGCAAACGAAATGGCGTCGGCAAACGATAACCGATTTGGGGTATATAAGTTTTCAAGATAATATATGTGTGTACTGAGTATCTATATTTTGTGTACTTACGGGTGGATTCTAATTTCATTACTTAAGGTACGTATTCAGTAGATACGTTATGTGTGTGTGTGTGTATGTATGTATGTATGTATGTATGTATGTATGTATGTATGAATGTATGTATGTATATATGTGTGTATGAATGTATGTATGTATATATGTGTGTGTGCATGTATGTATGTGTGTATGTATGTATGTGGGTATGTATGTATGTGTGTATTTGTGTATGTATGTATGTAGGTATGTATGCATGCATGTATGTATGTATGTATGTCTGTATGTATGTATGTATGTATGTATGTATGCATGCATGCATGTATGTATGTATGTATGTATGTATGTGTGTGTGTGTGTGTGTGTGTATGTATGTATGTGTGTGTGTGCATGTATGTATGCATGTATGTCTACATATATGTATGTATATATATGTATGTGTGTGCGTATGTATGTACGTGTGCACGCATGTATATATGTGTGTATGTATATATGTGTGTATATGCATGTATATGTGTGCATATATGTATGTATGCATGCATGTATGTATATGTATGTATGTATGTATGTATGTATGCGTGTGAGTATGTATGTATGCATGTATGTATGTATATATGTATGTATGTATATGTTTATGTGTGTATGTATGCAAGTATGTGTGTATGCCTGTATGTATGTATGTATCTGTTGTATGTATGTATTTACGTATTACATGTATGCATGTATATATTGCATGTACGTATATATGTGTGCATCTATTTATCTTCCTATCTATATTTATACATACACATACATACACACACTCACACAAATACATACACACGCATATACAGAAACCTTTAGCTAGTGTATATGAATAAAAGACAAGATTTTGAGACAGAAAAAACGGATCAACAACAGCAACAACAACAACGACAATATTACTAATACAGGCAAGAAAGTAAGGAAGCATTTAATGCCAAGAATGCTAAAATTGCTCTACAGATAACGCTGGCATAAAGCACATATATGTGCAAAAAACACATATATGCACATATACATATACACAAATATATACACACGTATATATATATATATACATATATATATATGTGTATTATATATATATACATATATATATAGTGTATATATATATACATATATATATATATATATACTATATATTTATATATTATATATACACACACACACACACACTATATATATATATATATATATATATGTATATATATATATATTATATATTATATATATAATATATATATATAAATTTGTGGGGTACATTTTTCTCGTAAATAAAACACAGCCATCATAATATCTCCATAAATGCGGAACACACACGCACACACACACACCACAACACACACACACACAAC
>NW_021826811.1:0-7500 GCF_006345805.1 Octopus sinensis | reverse complement strand
TTTATGCATTATAAGGCGGCGAGCTGGCAGAAACGTTAGCACGCCGGACGAAATGCTTAGCGGTATTTCGTCTGCCGTTACGTTCTGAGGTCAAATTCCCCCGAGGTCGACTTTGCCTTTCATCCTTTCGGGGTCGATAAATTAAGTACTAGTTGCGTAGTGGGGTCGATCTAATCGACTAGCCCCCTCCCCCAAAAGTTCGGGCCTTATGCCTAGAGTAGAAAAGAATATTTATATTATTAAATAATAATATTTTGTAATGAATTAAGTTCTCTTGCTACTTCCTATAACATGAAAGTTATGGCCCTGAGAATCTACAGGTTCTTCTCGATCTGTGAATGTATGTTCGAACGGTGTTACAGAGGTGCATCTGGTTTTTATCACAAGAGGCATAGCATCATTGTTTATAGACACAGAGCAGTCATTGACTTTTGAGGACTTTTCCCAAAGTTCACAAAAATATGACATAGGGTGTCTCTTAAAGTTGGCCTCTCTCTGTTGAGGTGGTCTCCCCGAACGACAATGCATCAAGTTTTCTCACAAAAATATGTACAAATTGATCCACCATGTCCAGGCTGTAACATCATCCTAGTGTTATGGAAGAAAAGAAAAACACCATGAAAATTAGCAGATATTAATAGCTAAACTACTTAAGGTCGAAAATGATGACGTTCCTCGTTATAGAATTATTTCCATTATCCTTCGTTGTTTCCTGCACAACGCCTCAGCATCAGATCACTTCCACATTGGATGCAAATAATGAGGCCGAGAAAATATTGAAACATTAATGAACAAAGAAGCGTTATTGTTCAAAACACACACACGCATGCGTGCTCGAGGATCCTTATAAACAAGAAAGCATTCAAGGGTTACAAAGACGGCGAGCTAGCAGAAGCGTTAGCACACCGGGCGAAATGCTTTGCGGTACTTCGTCTGCTGTTACGTTGTGAGTTCAAATTCCGCCGAGGTCGACTTTGCCTTTCATCCTTTCGGGGTCGATAAATTAAGTACCAGTTACGCACTGGGGTTGATGTAATCGACATAATACCTATGTCTGTCCTTGTTTGTCCCCTCTATGTTTAGCCCCTTGTGGGTAATAAAGAAATAGGTTAAAGGGTTCCAGATGGAGTTGAATATCGAAAATAATATTTCTGCGTATTACATTAAAATTGATGGGATTCATGATACATGACCACGTGATTCGATCTGTATCAGAGCTTTTCAAACAAGTGACCAGTTAACTGGCGAAATTTGTGACAGAGAGGGGTTTGTATGAAAAAGTGGATCTCGCTTTCCTAAAGCATAAGAGATACGGCAACAATATATCTAACTAGAGAATTACCTGTCCTTTTACGGAGAACTTTGAAAGTACACCGTTACCACCATGGGTGATATGAGGAAATATAGAATACATACGATAATTATAATTCATAAATAGAAATGTAATATTTCTATTTTTGTAATCAGTGGATTTATTTCATTAGAATTCTTATATGTTTACAAAGGCTAGACAGGTATCTTCAGCTAGCAGGCCATGCTACTCCAGACTGATGACGAGCAAAGAATCAGAAACTAGTCTCTGGATGCAGGCTTAGCTGGGTGGAGGTGCTTGTCTCCCCCTTGTAAACATAGGGACACTGGAAACGTGTCGAGGCCGACAGGAAGCGTTGATACTTCCTAGGGCTAAATAGCAGTGGTGTGACTCCCTTCATGGGACTGTCACATTAAGTTGACAGTATACAACTACTCAATTATAATTCAAATTTTATGAAATGTTCCGGTGCTTATACACATTCATAAAGTGAATACCAATTTACAATGATAATATAGGCTAAGCATGAGAGGTTGAATCGCGCCAGTTTAAATATAAAACCGATACAAGCCGATACAACCGGTTTAAATGTTCAATGTTTACAATAGAATTATATAAAACAAAGTCGTTAATTGTATCGTTCCCCCATAAATATAATAGTAGCATCTGTACTGTGATTTTCAGTTTACGGTAAGGTCAATAATTACCGGTAGCTTTTGATATATTCAAGCGACATCCTTCAAAAGCGTAAGCTTTCGGCCAAATACATTGGACCGACAAATGTGATCTATAAGCGTCCTAAGAGCCCACAGATATTTAAGCAACGTCGTATTGAGTCAAACTGTCTTAAAATATATGTAATCCTCCACCAGATAACTTGAGTGTTTCTTTCGTGTGTGCACTCACTTATATATATATATATATATATATATATATATATATATATACATATGTATATTTTCAATCATCTCGCATGTTGGACCGCTGAACTCTACTAAGTTTCTCTCCCTATTTTTTGTTTTGTTCATTCGCTTTCCACTTTTCCCTCCTATTCCTTTCTGTCGAAGACCTTAGGCTCGAAACGTAAAAGACATTTCCATATCCCCCGAGCGTTAAACTAATACACCTCTTGTTGTACTATGCGCATAATCATAAAGCCTAAGTGGGCTGCACAGCATAAAATATGAAGAGAAGATTGAAGTGGTTGTAAGATCGAATAGAGAGCAAAGGCAGTTTGAGGTGGGGGGATGGGGTCAAATCGATTACATCGACCCTAGTAGTTGACTGGTACTTTATTTTATCTATCGCTCCCTTTGTCTGAAGCGCAAAGTTACATAAACAAAGTTACGTAAACACACCAACACCAGTTGTGAAATGGTGGTGGGTGACAAATACAGACGTAAAAACACACATGATAAAAGGCAAATTCGACTTCGGTGGAATTTGAACTCGGATGAAATGCCGGACGAACTGTCGGACAAATTGTCGGACGAAATGCCACGAAGCATTTTCCCCTGTGTGCTAATCATTTTGCGAGCTTGCGGCCTTTAATTTCTAAATAATATTAATTTCTATCACTAGTATAATTCTGCAATTTTTTTCCTGTTTTAAAGAAGACAGTATCCGTTTACAAAAAAATTGCGATTACGCTAATAAAATTTGGATAAATTTTGGGTTGTCCGGAAAGTTCGTGCCGATTTATAGTAGCTTACCATTCGACTTATTTTAAAACATTGTTGAGCCCATAAAATAGGATTTCACTATACCTCCATTTAGAGCACAGTTTAAGTTATCTTTTCATGGAAGAAGGTTTATGTTCCTATAACCTGTGTTAATTCTGTAACCCTTTAAAATGGAAGGTAAAAAAGTTCATTTTCGGTATTTGATGCTTTGGGAACCAGACAAAAATTGCTGCAGCTCGGCTGGGATGTGTTACCCCATCCTGCATATTTACCAGATATTGCTCCTTCGAATTTCCACTTATTCATGTCTCTGCAGAATAGTCTTAATGGTAAAAATTTCAATTCCTTGGATGAGGTAAAAAGATACCTTGATAAATTCTTTGCCAAGAAACCACCTCAATTCTGGGAAGAGGGTATTTTCAAGTTAAAGGAAAGATGGAGATGCATTGTGCAACAAAATGGTTCATATTTGGTTGATTAAAAATGTAATGGTAAGTATTTATTGACCTTTTTCTTTCTTTTAAAATCGAGACGAACTTTCCAGAAACCCAATAATAACAGGCATGGTTATGAGGTAAGAAATATACTCCCGAACAACATGTTTACCGGTTAAGTCCCAAAGCATGACACCTTGAGCAAGTATCTTCCACCTTTACCTCGGACCAGCCAGAACCTTGTGAGTGGATTTGATCGACGGAAACTGAAAGAAGCCCACCGTACATTTATCTATCTACACGTGTATTTTTGCGTCTGTATTTGTCCCCCACCACCATTTTACAAGTCAAAGAGACCGATACAATCAGTACGAGGCTTAAAAAACTTAAGTATTAGGCTCGGATCACTCGATTAAAAATTCTTCGAGGCGGTGCCCCAGCATGGTCGCAGACTAATGACTGAAACAAGTAAAAGATAAAAGATATATTTATTGCAAGTAGCTGTGTAGTAAGAAGCTTACTTCCCAATCACATGTTTCAGGGTTCAATCCCACTACGTGGCACCTTGAACAAGTATCTTCTACTATGGTCTCGGGTCGACCAAATCCTTGGGGGTGGATTTGACACACAGAAACTGAAAGAAACCTGTTGAATATATGTATACAAGTGTGTGTTTATGTCTCCACACCATTGCTTGACAACTGATGTTGGTGTGTTTACGTCCCCGTAACTTAGCGGTATGACGGGGAGGGCCATAGAATGAGTACAAGGCTTACAAAGAATAAGTCCTGGGGTCGATTTATTCGACTAAAGGCGGTGCTCCAGCATGGCCGCAGTCAAATGACTGAAACAAATAAAAGAATAAAGAAGAAAAATAAGTTTTGCTTCAGTTTTCATTTACAAGGTAAGAAATGCTTTCCTAGAAAATTGCTTTTTGTTCCTTCTCGGGCAATGGCTGGCTCATAAGGGCCGGTTTCCCAGTTTCATTGGCGTATAGGTTCCTCACCTGAACGAGACGCCGGTCCGTCACGGATGAGCTCATAGCTGCAGGAGGAAAGTCTGAGAGAACGTTGTGGCGAAAGAGTCAGCAGAAGTTCGGTATTATCTTCTGCCAGAGCCGCATGGAACTTAGGTGTTTCACTCATAAACACACACGTAACCCGGTCTGAGATTCGAACCTGCCGATCGACCGAGAGTCCACTGCTCTAACCACTAGGCCATGTGCCTCCATTTTCTTGTAAATTACCGTTCATTATTTCATCATTTTTATTTTTTAAGTACCAAGAAATTTGGGAAAAGTTAAATTAATAATTACTAGCAGTATCGACCGGCGTTGCTCGGGTTTGTTTCGACCTTTTAGAATTGGAATTCTTGAAAAGTAAAACTTTGGCATTATGTAGCTTGTTATTCTCTTTAAGTGAACATTTTTTTGGTTGAAATGCACCGAAAAATGGCGACACAGCAGTCAAAAAATCGTAATAAATAGAGATTTTCATGGAAAAAAGCACATTTTTGATGCAAATAATTTTTGGTTGTAACATGGTCCGATTTGAATTTTTTCTTCTACGGAAGGAAGAGCAAGCCTTCTTCTATCATACTTTCAATTTTGGTCAACTTGTTACGCAGGGTCCCGGAGGAGATAATGTTAGTTGAAGGCTACCAAACCTGCCATACACACACACAGACAACTTCAGTTTTATATATATAGATATTTTAGGTATATTACATGTCTTTAGATTCCCCATGGTGTCATATCAGCGGTGGGGTGTGACGTGGGGGTACTTTAGAATCAATAACCCTCTCTAGTAAAAGAACAAGGGCTGAAATTTTGTGTGAGGGTGTTTGACAATGGCATCGACTTAAGCGTAAGTAGGTACCCGATAAAAGTAGTGGCTGAAGGCGGCGAACTGGTAGAAACGTTAGCACGCCGAGCGAAATGCCTAGCGGTATTTCGTCTGCCGTTACGTTCTGAGTTCAAATTCCGCCGAGGTCGACTTTGCCTTTCATCCTTTCGGGGTCGATTAAATATGTACCAGCTACGCAGTGAGGTCGATATAATGGACTTAATCCTTTCCCCCAAGCTACCCTTGCGGCAAAAATTTGAAATAAATAAATGGCTTGTAATTCACTCTTCCAGTCCCGTAAATAAATTTTAAAAAACAATTTCGGCGATGAGAAGAATGCATTTACATACCACGTACTAGGTTTATATACTGAACACATACATTGACGTGCGTTTACATGTTACATACATGCTATATACTACAAACACACGCTTACATGCTACATACATAATTTACAACAACGTTTTGCACAGAAAACCAGATTATTGCAACTTATCTGAAGAGACAGGAAAACTACATACCTCCAGATCATAAATATTTACACATATACACACTACATACGGAATACAGCACTTGAAAGCACTGAATATATATTACATAAAAAAAACGACCAGGTAAAACAGAAAAATATGTAAAAACAAAAGCAATTGATGCACGTACGAAAGGTGTAAAGAGCAACACACGTTTGACCAATGAAATTACACAAAATATAACTGATAATAATAAGCGCTTCTACGATATGTACATGGACTGAAGTTTTGTGAGAAGGGACTAATCCTTTAGGTCGACACTCGACTGGTACTTATTTTAATCGATCACGAAAGAAGGAAAGGCAAAGTCAACACCAGTGGCGTTCGAACTCAGAACGTAACGACGGAGCAAATGTCGGCAAGCATTTTTTCAGATGCGGTAACGATTCCACCAGCTCGCCACTTTAACAACTACAGCTATGATAATTTGAATTTCCAAGTACGGATTATATCTTATTATTTTACTTTTAATGTTACCATTTTCGTTGAACTGTTGTTTATAGAACTGCGATTGCTGCGGTTGCTATTAAAAGATTCGATTTCTTAAAACACTTTCTTGCTGTTTTCCATAATGTCATCCGGTTCGCGAAATTCTTTTTCTCACGAGAGACCCCGGAGCCCAGTAATGAACTCATTTGCATACAGCCAAGCAGAACTCACTTTCACCATGCTGTCAAGTTAACAAAGCTTGTTGCTGGTGGCAGAAGTCGCATTGGTGCTGGCAGACCGTTGAAGGATTGTTTGAAAACTGTGAAAGGAAAGGTGCTGTTCAGCTCTCAGATTATGCCTAACAAGAACAAAAAGCATCATTAAAAGGGGAAAGAAGCATGGACATTTCTTATCCATGTGACCTTATCTTATCGCCCATCACTTGTTATGAGTTCATAAGTTAGTTTGATAGTTTAGATCTGATTGGCTGTACGCAAATGTGTTCATAACTGGGGTCCGGAACTCTCGTAGGAAAAAAATCTCGCGTCCGGTTCCTCGGAGATGAAGGCTAAGAAATGGACAATAGTTTGCTTGCTTTACACTTTCTACATATATTTTTTTCTTCTCCATTGTTATTTTGATTTTCACTCGTTCTCTTTCAGCTAGGAAAATGCAGCAACGAATTTTACATTGAAAAGAAATTAATAATAATAATAATAATAATAATAATAATAATAATAATAATAATCATAATCATAAAAATAATGATAATCAAAATAATAATAATAATAATATTCAAAATATTCAAAATAATAATAATAATATAATAATAATAATAATAATAATAATAATAATAATAATAATTAAAGAAAATGGGTCTTTTATTTATATATATATATTGTTATATTTCAGTTTGTCTCTTTGCTTCCAAATTGTTTTTTTCATTTTTACACGATGGATATTAATATTATTTGTATTACTATCATTGTTTCCCTTTTTGTGGATGGCATGGTAGGAAAGGCCCCTCCTTGTATCTTAAATTTGCCTCAATAGAGTATACATTCGCACACGTCTCTTCACTGTGTGTATGATTCTGTGTGCATATTTACATGTTTATGTATATATATATATATATATATATACGCACACACACACACACACACGCAAACACACACACACACATATATATATATACATATATATATATATATATATATATATTATATATATATATATATATATATACGTAAATGTGTAATTTCTGTAGCT
>NW_021826810.1:0-11956 GCF_006345805.1 Octopus sinensis | reverse complement strand
CCTCTATCTTTCATCTTTCAATCACTCTCTCTTCTTCTTTTTACTCTACTATCTTACTGCTGTGACAAAGATTGGCAGTAAATCTCTTCTCTTCACCATTCTTCCAATGAAACTAGGGATGTTACTGGACCTACCTGGGTCTCTCCCCAACACTCAGCCACTCCTTTGCATATATTTATTACCCTAGATCTCTCACACATCCCAAGGTATATGTCACACCCAGAGATTGAGGGGAACCTTTAGTTTCGTCAAGGACATGGCGATTGTCTCTAGTGATGGTGCCATAAGATGCACCCAGTACACATCGTGCAGTGGTTGGTGTCAGGAAGAGCATCCAGCTGTAGAAAGAAAACCAGAAAATGTAACTTCAGGCAAGATATTCTCTGAACCATCCAACCCATTCCAGCATGGAAAGTGGGGGTAAAATGATGATCATCATACATACAGACGTATGGATGTATAAATATACATATGTGCATCCTTGTGTATATATTATACACATTCATTCTATCATATATACATATATATGTATGTATATCCTGAAGAAGGTCTCTTTTATTTTTCATTCCTCCTGGGGTCAATAGAGTAACAGTCATTATTTCATAGACCAAGGAGGCAGTGGAGGATCATTCTGATGATGATGGGTCACCAGAATGTCATTAAACACCCCACCAATATTTCCTAATCCACCTCATTAAACCCCCAACACTTCATAATAAACTACACCAAGTTATAACTCCTCACCTAACACAAAACAAAACACACTTCACCTGCCAAACCCCTTTTTCATACAGACACATCTTTCTCATTGCTACCCAAACATTGTCCCTTATATTAAAAGATAATTAGGAGGAACCTACCTTTCACTAATTAGGCTTATTCATTAACCAATCTTTATTATCTCAATCAGCAACAAATAATAACGATCCTCTCAACATGCTGTCTATCAGTGTGATTATATGAAAGCCCATCTTTGGATAAGCTTTCCGAGTTAATCAATGTTGTGTATGATAATTGTGTGGATTATATTGAAATGTCAAGAGATTTACAGCATTTGTCAGGTTAAGAACAGTTTCATCTCCAGCTTTATTCGTATCTGTGAATCCAGGTAAATATGATGGAAACCAAGCCAACCATGACTGTCACATCATTTCCAGTGCATATAATTATTAATAATACTTATATTCCTGATTTGTAGGGACGTGGTATTTCATTATGCAACCATAAATTCCTGTAAAATATATTAAATCGTTTTAGAAGTCAACACCACATTCTACTTTGTTAGCAGTGTTTTTCACATTATTCTATTGATATTCCATAGAAATTATGGTTGGCTCTGATTTTTTGCTAAAGCCTTTCCTATCGAGATGTCAGATGTAAACAAACAATGAGATACACAATGAGAACAAACAACAGATGTTTTTCTCTTTGATCTCATTGTTTGTTTCCATCTGACATTTCGATATGAAATGTTGTAGCAGGAAATCAGTCCTGGCTATAATTTCTACCGATAATATCTGTAGAAATAACCTCAACAAAATATTTATATTCCTTCTTACTACAAAACTTTTCACCATCACTTATATTCAGTCAATAAAGATAATGGTGTATTTATATCTTCAAGTTTTATTTCTAATGATTATTCCATTGGAAACAGTTTAAATGTTTAACTTCACTGTCAAATAAACAATTTGTTTAATATATTTAATGAAATGTGTGTTTTCCTTGAAATTCTTTGAATGAATCAAGTAAATATTATTTTACCAAAAGCTTTTCACAAAACTAATAAAGTTTTCATTTTATTTCAGCTTTCATGTAAAAATTAGTGAATTTTGAAGAGATAAATTGTATTCCAAAGGAAGAAAACAAAATCCACAGAAAAGAATATATTTAACAGAAAAAGATAATAATTCTATATTCATAAAATGGAGAAGATTAATGAAGAAAACAAAATGTTGGCTCTCATTCCCACCACAGTCTGTGATGCAACAGCAATTTATAAGGAAACTACACCAATTCTTACCCAAATATTACATACACAAAACACAAAGAAAACAGAAGAACAGGAAAGAAAAGACAGAAAGAAATCTAAAGAACAGGAAAAGTCCATGTTACCAAGTTTCCTTCATATTGTGACATGTTACCGAACACTAATCAAAACAGACCACATCAATACGTTTATAGATTATGTAAAGGATAAATGTAATCACATGGACTCTCTGGGTTTAAATGGATCTCGAATCTTACGTAATATCAAACGTAAAATGCCAAGATTTCTGGAATTTGCAGAACAAAATAATGATTTTGTTCACCAAAATCTTGATTGGTTTCAACAAAGACTCTTTGACATTTATGTCACCTGTAACCCATACAACCACAAGACCATAGAACCACCAAAAGTAATCACAAAATTTCGTCCTCTTCGGCCAGTTGTGACCAGAGAAGTAGAGATTGAGGAATCTGGTGAAGACTTAAGCAAACCAATATCCAATATTGTCGTCATACAAGGGGGTATTGTAACATATTCCCGCCATTATATGTCAATATGTTGTATAACAAGAGACGGCAACAGAAATGAAGTTTATTGCTCATCTTCCGTCACTGATTTTACCAGAATCAGTAAAGACACAGTCCTCGCCACCATCCCATTTCGAAAGATGATTCTTATTATCAACCCTTTAAGTTTGAGAATCAAAAGAATTCAGCTAGGATTAATCTTGGTTTCTTATTTGGAACATTCTACGCTTATAGGTGTCGAAATGTTTGGTCAGACCATATACGTCATTGACTGGGAAGAGAATAGAATAAAATACGAATTCATAACCAAAGAAACCCCTTCAGATATTGCTGTAGGAGCACAAAATAAACTCTTAGTATCCTTTTCCAATATTAACAGGGTTACCTGTTACAATGTGGATGGCCAGCAGTTATTTGAGGTGGATACCAATTCCCTGGACATTCCAAGCCACATCTCTGTGTACCAAAACCATTTTTATGTCCTTCAGGGACATATTATTTATCGGATATCAGGTACAGGTGCTGTGACAACAAGAGAAATTGGCATGAAATGCCGCCATATTTCTGTTGGCAAAGAAAACATTTTTGTAACCGATTATTTTGATGTCCTTCATATCATTGGAACAAATGAAGACTTTTGGCCCAGGCAGTCATATAACCCCCAGCTATGGACCCCAACATTGAACAACTATATTTATATTGAGGATTGCTACAACATTACAAATATTCTACCTATGTCTACATCTTCTATATTAATAATTTACAAAAACAAGAAAGCTAAATTATTCACTGATAACGGGGAAATAATTAACCAAAATAATTCAGTTTTCCTTGAGCTTCCTTCTTTCTGTTGTAGAATAAACGCAAACAGATTCCTGGTATTTTATCCTGAAATGAAAGGGTTTCAGTATATCACCTGTCCTGAACTAAGAAAAGGCCCTTTAATAAAGGTGCAAACTGGTTACATGAAAATATGTCATATTGTATCAAATAAGTGTCTGGCTGTGACCACCACTGAAAACAAAAGCGAGGTCCATATCTTATTGATCAACGAAGATAAAGTTGACATTGCTGAAAGAATTTTTCTGGGACATCATAATGTCAGCATTGCTGCAACTCCAATTAATTTTGTAGTCGTAGATGAAAACGAAAATAAAATGGTATTTTATTCCACATGTGGAGAAAAACTTTTTCAAAAATACCTTCCATTCTATGGCCACCCTCATCACATCTACTCTGATAATGTTTATTTCTATGTCCTCTTCAGGAGATACTCTATTCTCAGATGTTACGAGCTATATGGACAAATGAAATGGCAGTGGGAACTGCCTTTCCCTGTTCACCCTCACATTGCTGTTTTCCAAGGAACTCTTTATGTCCCGGACACTCAACTCAACAGGGTTCTTCTTTATAAGAATCATGACCGGTCGTCTGGCTGTCTTTTACCCATTAAAAATCCTTACATCAGAAATCTAAATCTACGACTCAAAGAAAAGGAGAATGACCAAAAACTTGTCATTGGCGAAATATGTAATCTGTCCAATGGACAGTTGGTGGTGTCTGACATCAACCATGATTGCTTGTTGTACATTTCTGAGGAAGGAGACATTGTGTCTAGATTATCTCTGCCGTCTACAGCCACAGATATATGTCGATGGGATTCTAATCATATAGGGGTCACATTACCCCTACAGAAACAATTAAGGGTGATCGGAAACCTATCAAAGACAGTGAGAAGTGTATCATTAAGGAAGCCTTATGTACGGGTGTGTAAGATGGGTGAAGGTGAAATTGTTTGTTATTGTGATAAACCATCACATTTAGACATTTTAGCTATCAATTATTATAATCAAGTTGAAGTAATTAAGACAATTAATATCCCTGTGTTTGTGAAATCATTATCAATAGACAAGAAAACAGAAAAGCTATTTATTGTTACTAGGGGAAAAGCTTTTCAGTACAACACTACAATAGGTGGTGGTGGTCAGGGCGGTCGTCAGATGGTCCCCAGTGTTTTAATGTCCCAAGTGAAACGTCCCCTCAGTCTCCAAGGTGGATCTATTGACCAAACGTCTGTTTATCTGATAGACAGAAGCCGTATGTTTGCCATAAACGATCAGAATTTGTTGGTTAATGATCTCGTTACTAATAATCAACTAAATTATTATATCGACCTGGTGGATGTATTTTCCAGAAACATTTCTCTCAGTGAAATGTTGTCTTCCACTTTATATCTACAGGACATGACAGTTTCTGATAAAGCCAGACATATTCCTCTCCCTAAACATTTGGGAGACAAAAGACCAGCGAGGATTATATCTTTGGTTCTTACTGAAAATAATCTGATTGCAGTATGTGACAGGGAGAATGGAAACATTAAGATATTCACATTGGATGGTCAGCTTTTGGATTCAATCAAAGTGAATGTTTATGATTATATTAAAATGTGTCAATGGCAGTCAAACACACTGGTCATTATGACTGGGGATGCTGAAGATGATGATAAACTCCAACTGTTGACATTAAAAGTGGAATTTCCATTGTCGTTGGTAATTTATCAAACAAGAAATAATTATGAATGTGTGGCTTCTTTATCAAACAATCAACTGGTTTTTAGTGAATCGAAAGATGTAAGACATTTGCATTTTGTTGATCTTGATGAAATACATTCGAGTGTGGAGGAAATAAAAAAAATAGACATACCTGAACCATTAATAAGGAGAAAAGAAGATGGAAATTATTCTGATAGAATCCGGGATATTAAAGTTACTGATGAAGATGTCATCATTGTCTTCAACGAAAGATTCATCATTTTCTTCAACAGTAATGGTCAATATTTACATTCAGTCAGACACTACATGGATTATCTTGGTAGTGATGACAGGATGACAATTGATGACAGTTTTTTGTACATTTATGGTGAGTGGGAGAAATGTTTTAGTTCATCTGGATATCGAAACATTTTGTGTTTGACCCAGAATGGGGAATACAAGAGAATATTTTTAAATGAAAGAATTTATAAAGATAAAGTATATTTCTCCAGTATAGACTGTAAAGGACCAAGGTTCGTTGGAAGCCCCAGGAGGGAAGAAAGTAATGAATTGTATGTTGAAGGGTTGTTTATGGTGAATCGAGACAGTTTCCCGGTTGCTCGTTTACAAACAGACGAATGTCCTGTTCAAGTAAAAGATTTTGATGTCTCTGAGGAAGGAAAGACAGTTGTGTGTGAAAAAGCCAATAATGGAAATGTTAAAATATTCGATGAAGACGGCCAGTTGCTACGTCACAGAAATGTTGCAAGTTTAGTTGGTGGTGTGTGTTTTACACAAGAATCACACATAATGGCCACGGTTCCTAAAAGGAAAGAAATATTTCAACTGAATGGGGAAGATTTGCAGACATCTCAAGTTTGGTCGAGTCTCATCCCTTATGGTGTAATAGGGAGAAAAGTGGCGGGTATTTACTGGTGTGTACATAATGAATTGATTGAATGTCATTGCATAAAGATTGATGGGGACCAAGTGAACATTCTGGAATCTGTGTCGTTATTAAATCTTGATTCTGGTCTTCGTTTCCCTTCCATTACATCTGAAACGAACAAGGAAATATTCAGTAATGAATTAATTAACAACTTGGAATACAGAGGAGGAGATGGAGATGGAGGAGGAAGAAGAGGTAAATCAGGTGAAATAATTAGTAAAGGTAGATTAAAGGTGAGATGTGGTAATTACATAGCAGAGATTAATAATTCAGGAATTGATGAAATATCAGTGAGGAGACTTCCATATAGGACAGCAATGGTCCCTTTTTCCATTCCTGCATACGAGGAACCTGTTGATTACGATTTGAGGGACATTAAGGACCGGAACAGTAAACTAATTAAGTTAGATGAGAATGTGAGTGTGTTGATGTTTCGAGAAAGTGTCACATTAATCAGAACAACAACAACAACAACAGTGGACATACTTCAACATGAACAACAACAACGACCAGCACTGGACATATGTCGGTGGACAGAGGAATGTTTCATTGTCGCCTTTGGGAGAGAAATGAGGGTCTTTGACAGGGATCTCTGTGGTTTAAAAACCATAAAAACTGAGAAATACTACAACAGGATTTATAAATACAACGACAATCAACTCGTGTGTGGTGGTCATTATATTAGAGACATAACTCAAGAAAAGGGAGACAAGAAATACAAAAGAATATGGAGAAACAACAAGTATTACTATTATTGCGATGACCCCGACATCTTTGACCCTTATTATGTGGATGTGGTTGATATCAATGATGGGAAATGTAAAGATGGAGTGTGTCGTGGGAAGGTGAGGAGATGGAGAAGGTTGGAGGAAGATGAAGGGGTGGATGGTGTGGGAGTCACATCTTTTGGTGATGTTGTTGTTTTGAGGAGGGAGACAAAGAAGAGGAGGTTTGGAGGGTGGGATGTTTTTTGTTTTGTGGAATGGTTCAGGGAAAAGTCTTTGGTGAGGAGGATAAGAATAGAAGAAAGAATGTTTTATGATCCAGAATACTATATTCCAAGAGCTCGTCTGACCATAATTGGTGAATGTGTTTATATAACAGATTTCATAAACAATATTTACGAAATACCTCAACATATTGAAGAGGAAACATCTGAAGATGATGAAATCCTGGAATTAAAAGATAATTCAAAATATTTACTCCTCAGAGGGTATGATAATGAAGTCTTTGAAGTTCTTGGTTTAGATGTTTCAGACAATTCTTTGATGGTTTTTGGAATTATTCCTGGACGTCAATCTTTTGCTTTCTTTTATTTTGACAAATAAATATTTCCAGAAATATTAAACTTCAATCTTCTTCTTCTTCTTCTTCTTCTTATTGTTGTTGATGTAAATGGCTTCGCCCGTGAATCGAACCTGCATCGCATACATTGCATTCTACACACTAACACTTATTGTTGTAACATTTCTCAACACTCTCTCTTTGTGTGTGAGTGTATATTTATATACAGTATATATACATGTGTTTATATATATATACACAGATATTTAGGAACGTATATATAGAAATAAGGCTATAAGTATGTATGTTTCTGTGTGTGTATATATATATATATATATATATATATATAGTTATCAGTAATAATAGCAGTCAAAGAGTTATAGCTATTCCTTCTACTTAAAGGGAGATCTCAGTAAAACCACATCACTTAAAAGGCAAAACGCAGGCAAGAGAGAAAGAAATGACGGCAATCATTCTATATTAAGTTACCTACGGACGTACGTTTCGAAGTTAAGTTTTAGGAAAGCATAAGAATTAGATAATTATGTCTTACCCAACTATTCTTCTCATCAGCGTAGGACTCTACAATTATGCGTTTTGCCTTTTAAGTGATGTGGTTTTACTGAGATCTCCCTTTTAGTAGAAGGAATAGCTATAACTCTTTGACTGCTATTTCTAAACTTGGTGTGTGGTGAGGCAAATCGTTGCTAAACCCTTAATTACTTAGTATTACTTAAACTTTCCTCGAATGGGGCTTTTACATGCCGAAATCTACTTGGTGAAATTAATGATTATTCCAAATTAATTGATTTCACCCTATATTATTACTGATAACCATATTTCATCCCAGTAAATGACCACAACATATTGTCTTGGCGGCACGCTGGTAGGAAGGGGTTGGTGACACAAACTTTCATTCACACTTTGAATTTGGCGATACTAGTAACGGCTTTGACTCACTCTGATACTTTGGGTTGAGGTGATGTCTTCTAGTATCTCCAAATTTAATATACAATTATTCATAATTGTAGAGTCCTACGCTGATGAGAAGAATAGTTGGGTAAGACATAATTATCTAATTCTTATGCTTTCCTAAAACTTAACTTCGAAACGTACGTCCGTAGGTAACTTAATATAGAATGATTGCCGTTATTTCTTTCTCTCTTGCCTGCGTTTTGCCTTTTAAGTGATGTGGTTTTACTGAGATCTCCCTTTTAGTAGAAGGAATAGCTATAACTCTTTGACTGCTATTTCTAAACTCAGTGTGTGGTGAGGCAAATCGTTGCTACACCCTTAATTACTTAGTATATATATATATATGCATGCATGTATGTATAGGAATGTCTGGTCCGAAAGCAGAGACTTTCATAATCATTGATTCTCCATTAAAAGGCAGACGACCAACAACAACAACAGCAGACGACAACCGCCACCGCCTCCATCACCACCACCACCGCCACCTGCATCATCATCGTCATCATCATCACCACCGCCATCATCACCACCATCATCATCGTCATCATCATCATCATCATCGTCATCAGCGTTGTGTGTGCGTGTGTGCAGTCTGCATCTGACTGTTTATAACGTTTAATAAGAATAGATTGTTGTTGTTGTTGTTGTTGCAGTGACATTCCAACTGCACACACGCACAAACATTGCCTTTCGTCCTCGTAGGGTTGTTGTTGTTGTTGCTGTTGGGGGTTCATAAAAAAAGAGAAGGACATTTTAAGAAGCATTCAGTAAAGGCTTTCCCATAGCTGGTCATTTTTCATGCTAGAAATAGAAACCACTTTATTTTTCATATAAATTTTGAAGGACAGATAAGAAGCATTCATAAATAAAATTGACCTGTATATGGTCTCATTTCATGCTAGAAAGAGCCACCTAAACCTTCACATTTTTGTTTCATCACAAATAAAAATCGAAGGACAATTTACAAAGCATCCATGTCGAATATTGTCCTATAGATGGCCTAACATCATGCTAGAAATAACAGCCAAATACTCTGAAATTTGTATCGTTTTTCATAAAAAACGTGAAGGACACTTTTAGAAGCAACTCTAAAAATATTGTCCTGTGGCGGTTTAAGTGTAAAATATTATAAAAGTATGCATCTATGAGTTTTATGTGTTTAAAAAACATAGCAAAGACATGTGTGTATATGTAGGTATATATAAATATACATGTGTATAAATGTTCCTTGATGATGTATATGCTTCTTCCCTAATAACTTGCAGAGAAATGGATATTTTTCATGGAATTTCTTACAAATATGCTTCAGATGGTGTGGATTCCGATTCTATGGGGATTTATTGGGAAAACTTTTTTGTCTTTCATAACAAAGGCGAATCTTGTGAATTTTCTGAAAATGCGTTTCCCACCCAGGGACAAGCGATTTTCACAATGAATTCCGATTTAATCGGAATCTAAACCATCTGAAGAATATTTGTAGAAAATTTCATTAAAAAATATTTAATTTTGTGAAAGTTGTGAGGAAGCAAATTCGGCATAACTACAGATATATACCCCACCGACTTTGTTTCCTCATAACTTGCAGAAAAATAGATATTTTTTTTAAGGAAACTTTCAACAAATAATCGCTTAGATCCTATAGATTGAGTTTTTGTAAGGATTTGTTGGAAAAACATTTTCTGAAGGGTTGCGGAAAGGAGTTTCGCAAAATTCACACAACCAGACATTTCCCTCCTCATAAATTTCAGGAAATGGGTATTTTTGAATGAAATTATAGAAATAACTTTCAAACGATGTAGATTACGATTAAAAAGAAATTTGTTGGCAAAATGTTTTGTAAGAGGTCGAGGGAAATGTGTGTGATTTAAGGGAGATTGGCTGTTGTTTCTAGCACCCTGGGTATCGACATGAGTGAGGATACCTCTTTCCAAGTGCACATTACCAAGATGGCGACAAAGTGCAAACGACTGGCTGGATGGATCCTAAGAACATTCAGAACCAGAGATAAGGAAACCATGATGGTCCTCTGGCGGACATTCGTCCTCAGCCGCCTGGATTACTGCTCACAGCTATGGTCACCCACCAGTGTGAAATTAACAGCGGACCGTGAAGCAATCCAGAGAAGATTCACAAAGAAGATCGTCTCTTTGCAACAGCTCAGCTACTGGGAAAGGTTGAAACAGCTAAGACTCTACTCCCTGGAGAGAGACGGGAGGAGAAGAAGTATGCAGTAATATATATCTGGAAGATCCTGGAAGGAATTGTGCCAAATTTTGGCATTGTAAGCTACACCAATGCTAGAACGGCGACAACACTGCATAGTGCCAAAGATCCCAGCAATGCCATCACACTTCAGGACCAGCTTCTGCAACAGCCTGGGTTTCAGGGACCCACAGCTTTTTTTTATTCTCCCATAGAGTCTGAAGAACTTGCACAGAGTAGATTGGGGGGTTTTTGAATCAAAGCTGGACCTCTTCCTGTCGAGAGTCCCAGATGAACCTACCTCACGGCAAGAGGTGCAAATGAGGATAAGTAACATCAAACTCCATTCTTCACCAAGGCCACATATTAGAGGAGACTCTCAGTAATACAGAGTAGCAAAGGCAGTGCTCCAGCATGGTCACAACTCTGAACTGAAACTACAAAAAGAAAAAACATGCATGTATGTATGTATATATATATATATATATATATATATATATATATAATATATATATATATATATATATATATTTGTATATATATTATATATATTTGGATATATATATATACAAATATTAATTCATTTAATGGGGATTAATGATATGCGGGTATTCTATTTCAGATAATACAAAAATTAACCTAATGAAATACAATTTTCAACGGAAATTTTCAAAGGTTTGGTGAGATTCCAACATTTTCGTTTCTCATGTTTCTTGACAAAGATTTACACTACAGTGAAATGCAGGGTAAATATAATCTTCACAGCTATTAGTAAATGTGTATTAACCCATAATTTCTCAATCTGATAAGTGTGAGTGAGGAAAATTCTAAGTGCAATTTTTCATTTCACAATTCTCAAAATATTGCTGATTATTCAAACATTTACAGTCCTCGTCTTTTCTGATAAATCGATACATGCCTCTTGACCTTACAAGGTCAGCAAGTCCTCAGTGTGCTGCCACTACCTCATACATCGGCACATGAGTGCCCTCACCTTCGCTGTCATTGTTGCACTCCGCCTTGCACCCAGGCAGCCACCACGCGTGCTCATACACTCATGCATGCTTGCCTGCTCCTCACCATCATGCACCGCTGACAGCATCTCTGGTCATTCATCATTTTTCACATTCAGACCCTCCTCACCTTCGCCTTGATGTCATGGCTATGACTCTTCCGCTGCCACAGCTGTGAAGACTACACCTCTGCCTTGCTTCTAGTCCAGCAATATCATCATTGTGTCCCCCAATGCATTCCATGACCACCTCCATCAGTGGCATGCTATGGAAGCTTGCAATCTGTTGCTGCCCTTCTGGCTGATTTCGTACTGGGGACACTGTTGCTCATGCTTATGCGCTCTATGATCAACCACTGCTTCTCTTTCCTTCCTCCTCACTGACCCTCGACCCTTGACCTTGACTCACATCCCCTCATGCTGGGCACACACAGAACCATTGTCAACACCTCACCACTTCCATATATGCTCACTGCTCCGGTTTTG
>NW_021826809.1:10000-11843 GCF_006345805.1 Octopus sinensis | reverse complement strand
TCAACTTAGTGATCTCATTGCAATATGTAATAGAGGCTTATATTGTAATGCAGCTAAAGACCCTGTCTGCGCTAGCTACTGGAAAAAAATCGATAGTTTTTATGCATCTGTGTGGACGAATGTTATGATATCAATGAATGGGTGTATTGAACTGGTTAAAAAGTTCCAAGAGATACTGGGCTCAAATCTGTTGCATGGCACTTAAAACAAAAATCTAAAAATCTTAACTTACATCTGGTGAACTCAAACCTTGTGAGTGACCATGATGTATCTCAAGGACTTCGATAGAGTCTGCAGTAACTTATATCTTAAAGAACCAAAGATCAGAGATAACAAGAAAGAGCAAAAGAGTAAAAAAAAAAAAAAATTTAAGCCTAAAAGTACTCTACACAACTTCGACATGTGACAGGTTTAGCAAGATAGCCGTAAGTGATGTGGACACACACCGTCTACGCATGCGTGTGATCATTATCATAGAAATCAATGCTGACTGCTAGTTACTCTTTTACTCTTCTACTATTTTACTTGTTTCAGTCATTTGATTGTGGCCATGCTGGAGCACCGCCTTTAGTCGAGCAAATCAATCCCAGGACTTATTCTTTGTAAGCCTAGTTCATATTCTATCGATCTCTTTGCTGAACCGCTAAGTTACGGGGACGAAAACACACCAGCATCGGTTGTCAAGCATGTTAGGGGGACAAACACAAACGCACAAACATATACACACACACACACATATATATATATATATATATTACCACCATATATATATATATATATATATATATATATATATATACATATATATACGACGGGTTTTTTCCAGTCTCCGTCTACCAAATCCTCTCGACAGATTCGAACCATAGTTTTCATATTTTCACAGTCAAGAGTTACAATCTAAATTATTGCGATAAGAGGAAAATAGTTACTCTACTCGAATGATATTGATTTCAAATGTTTGCACAAGTCAGCAAGGTCAGAGGAAGGACAAGTCGATTACCAGTACTCAACTGGTACTTATTCTATTGACTCCGAAAGGATGAAAGGTAAAGTCTACCTTGGCGGAATTTGAATTCAGATCGTGCAGACGAACGAAATGCCGCTAAGCATTTTGCCCTGCGCGCTAAAGATCATGCTTGCTCACTGCCTTATCTACTCGAATAATATTAACCAGTTGGCACCGGTTTAACTTATATATGGCTGAAGTAACTACTTGAGAGGACGTTTTCCCACTATATGGATTCTAGAATCTTCTAGGCCTACAGTTATTTAAAAGTAAGCAACTTTCAACTTAAGGAGATCTACTTCAAGATTTGTAAGGCTCGGTCGTCTTTTGCACGGATGTCGACCTCTTATCTCTCTCGTCTTTTTCTCGTATTCACAGGTCTAAACAAGTTGTATCAACGAATATATTCATTATATGCAGTGATAAATATACCGTATACCAGTTTCACCATATTAATTTATTCGATGTACATCTGTAACTCAACGAGGTAGGGAAATAAAATACTTGGTAACTCACACAAACCTTAATGTGGATATTTTCAAAGTACACAGCCTCTTTGACGTTGAGAACATTTTAAGAAGGCAGGACTGAAAACCGCTCTAAAAATGGACTACCTACCCAACTAATTACACTTTCAAGGTTAAATACATTCTGTGTTTTATCTTTTAATTCTATTTGTTTCAGTCATTAAAAATATAAAATAATAATGAAATTATTGTATACAGTGCTCAGGTGCACCACAACAGCCATGGTAGAGCAGTGCCCTGAAGAATTTTTAGTCGAATGTATCGACCCCAGTACTTATTTTTTGTTTCTTTGAAGCCTGGTACTTACTCT
>NW_021826809.1:0-5000 GCF_006345805.1 Octopus sinensis | reverse complement strand
GACTCTTTGGGAGAATATTAAAAAGCTGTGGGCCCTTGAAACCCAGGCTGTTGCAGTAGCTGGTCCTGAAACGGGATGGCATTGCTGGGATCTTTGGCACTATGCAGTGTCGTCCCGTTCTAGCATTGGTGCAGCTTACAATGCCAAAATTTGGCACAATTCCTTCCAGGATCTTCCAGATATATATTACTGCATATCTCTCCCGTCTTCTCACTAGGGAGAGTCTGTTTCAACCTTTCCCAGTAGCTGAGCTGTTGCAAAGAGACGATCTTCTTTGTGAATCTTCTCTGGATTGCTTCAAGGTCCGCTGTTAATTTCACACTGGTGGATGACCATAGCTGTGAGCAGTAATCCAGGTAGCTGAGGACGAAAGTCCGCCAGAGGACCATCATGGTTTCCTTATCTCTGGTTCTGAATGTTCTTAGAATCCATCCAGCTAGTTGTCTGCACTTTGTCGCCATCCTGGTAATGTGCGCTTGGAAAGAGGTATTATCACTCATGTCGATACCCAGGTCCCTCACAGACTTAGGCTCTGGGATTGAAATACATATATATATACCACAGTAAGAAAACAGATTTACATTCATAGATACAATGTAAATTATATAATACATTTATACATATAACCTTAATTCTTGTCCCATTCTCAATCAGAACTGTCCGACGAACGGGAACGTGAAATTCCGAATAGCAGCTTTTTCTGATATTTTTATGATGTTCTTTCATCTTTGATAATAAGGTATATATATATATATATATATCATCCTTTCTACTATAGGCCTGAAATTTAGGGGAGGAGACTAGTCGATTACATCGACCCCGAAAGGGTGAAAGGCAAAGTCGATCTCGGCGGAATTGAACTCAGAACATAGCGGCGGACGAAATACCTATTTCTTTACTACCCACAAGGGGCTAAACAAAGAGAGGACAAACAAGGACAGACAAACGGATTAAGTCGATTACATCGAACCCAGTGCGTAACTGGTATCTAATTTATCGACCCCTAAAGGATGAAAGGCAAAGTCGACTTCGGCGGATTTTGAACTCAGAGCCTAACGGCTGACGAAATACCGCTAAGCATTCCATCCGGCGTGCTAGCCACTCTGCCAGCTCACTGCTTTTGTATGTATTAATAATGGGAAGAGTTACAGATTGACTCAAGAGCTGAGCAACTTCCTACATATTATTAATAAAAACGTGTGTATGTATGTATGTATGTATATAATTAAAAAATTTTTTCTTGTTTCTGTCATTACATTGCGGTCATGCTGGGACACTGCTTTGAAGAATATTAATCGAACGAATCGAACCCAGTACTAATATTTTGTAACACCTGGTTCTATCGGTCTTTTGCGGAACCGCTAAGTTACACGCGTTGATGTGGGACAAACACACAGGCAAAGGCACACACACCTAGATATATACACCCAAAACCACGCTAATAGCTCAGGAGTGAAATTTAGGATTTCTCGGTTTTCTGTGAATCACATTTGATAAAACTTTTCCTCGCTGGTTTGCACATTATGGTAACATCATTGTTATCTTTTCATTATTCTGTATACAGTCCTTTCTTTTCCTTTGTTTTATTTCAGATTCTTCAGTTTTGGGGTGAACCACGCTAATAGCTTTTGAAAGAAAATAGCCCATCAAGACACTTTTTTTCCCAGAAAAATGGAGGGTAATGGTACATTGATTATATATTTAACAGAAAACCCATAATAATCATAACATTTATTGACATAATGACTTATTTAGCCACATGAGCGCTATTTCGACGGATAACTTCAAAACCCTATTAATTTCTTAACAGTAGCAAGCTGGACTGCCTCTGCTGCAGCTTTGATGGTCACCAATAAGACATCTTTCGACGTTAATTGGCGTCCATCGGCATAAACATCTTGTTTAATGATGGATCAAAGATTTTCGATAGGGTTGAGATCCAGAGATGCTAGCGGTCACACTATCAACCTTTCACCTTGTATCCACTCACAAAGCTTTTGTCCTAGCAGAGTGGGAGAGAGCGTTGCCATAGATGAATACAGAATTCCTTAGAAGTGACAGCAGTGTGTCATCTAGCCGGGGATCCAAGACCGCCTTCAGGAGATTGCAGTAGGTGGCTGCGGTCATTTTAACCTCCTCAGCACTCTAACCAGGTCAATGATACCAGCCCACAACATGACTCCTCCACCCTGTTGTTGACGTCATACACTTTGGTGACGCTCATCTCTAAAATAGACCCAGCCGTCAGGTTTGTCAAGGGCCGTGCTGGTTTTGTCAGTTAACAGAACACAATTCATGTCTAATGTCATGTACTTTTGGGCCCGTTGAAGCCTCAAACTCCTGTGATGAAGCAGTTTCAGGGGTTCTCGTACAGAAGTCATAATCCCGAGGATGCGATTTTTGCTGGTTTTCGGTACATGAAGGAGTTCGAAGGCGGCGAAAATGGCTTTGTTTGTTTGTCCAGGTTTCCCACGAAACTTGCAGATAATATTCCTTAAATCCCTTGCTATCATAATCTTGGATGTCCCACAATCGGATCGTTTCTTCCTTGGCGCTCATGCGGCTAAATAATTCATTATGCCAATAAACGTTATAACATTATTATGGTTTTTTATTAAATATATACTCACTGTATACTTAATATGTATCAGTACCCTTCATGTTCCGAAAAGAAAAAAATGCCTAGATGGGCTATTTTTATTCAAAGGCTATTAGCGCGGTTCACCCGAAAACTGAAGAATCTGAAATAAAAAAAAAAGCAAGGACGTTACACAGAATAACGCAAACAACAATTGTGTTGTCATAGTGTGCAAACCAGCTGGGAAAAGTTTTATCAAAATCGATTCGCAGAAAACCGAGGAATCCTAAATTCCACTCCTAAGCTATTAGTGTGGTTCTGGGTGTATATACAACGCTTCTTTCAGTTTCCGTCTACCAGTTCCATCCACACACAAAGCTTTGGTCAGCCCGAGGATATAGTAGAAGACATCAAAGTAAGGTGCCACACAGTGGGACTGAACCTGGAATTCTGTGGTTGGAAAACACATACGTTTGCTATTAAAAATCGATAGAAATGACTCGGCTGTTGAGTCACTCTGTAACGCTGCCAATTTTTAATGTATGTAGTGGTTAGGATGCGGCGCGGGTTCGATTACCGGCATGGGAACATTAATTTTTTTTAGGCGCAGGAGTGGCTGTGTGGAAAGTAGCTTGCTTATCAACTATATGGTTTCTGGTTCAGTCCCACTGCAGATACTAACCAAGCGAGACGATCAGATATCATTCTCGTCTAGGTGCCAAAGAGTGCATTGTCATAGACGCGACTGTGTCTCTTGATATGAATGTAGTGATCAAAGAACAGAAGAAATTAGGAAAATACCAGGACTTGGCTATGGAAATATTAAGACTGTGGAGGGTTTCTACAAAAGTAATCCCTGTAGTTGTAGGTGTCTATGACTTCTAGACGTTTTAACACCCAGCATTATGAGGGAGTCGTCCCCCAAGCGCTATGCCGCAGCAAACCGTCAGATAAACAAAACACATACATTGAATATGTGCGGTCGATAACGTTTACAACTCTAGTGCTGTTTTAAATTCGTTATTGAATAAATACATATTCACATACAATGTATATGTATATGTATATAAATATTTATAATATATGTACGTATGTATGTATGTATGTATGTATGTATATGTAGGATGTATATCTATGTATTATCTATCTATCTTCTATCTATTTATCTATCTATCTATCCATCTATCCTATATCTTTATCTATCTATCATCTAGCTTCTATCTATTTCTATCTATCTATCTAACTATATAATATATATTATATATATAATATATATACTATAATACATTACATACATACATACATCATACATACATCCTAAACATACCTACAGACGTACTACATACATACTACATATACGCACATATGAGCGTGTGTGTTTCTCTCATACTTCTTGACTCCAGTTTTGGTTTCTTTATGTCTCCCTAGTGAAGACACATGGCTCAGTGGATAGAGTGTCGGGCTCACAATCATGAGGTAGTGAGTTCGATTCCCAGACCGAGCTGTGTTATGTTCTTGAGCAAGACACTTTATTTCCCGTTGCTCCAGTTCACTCAGCTGTAAAAATTAGTCGCGACGTCACAGGTTCCATGCTGCATCGTACTTTGCCTTTCCCTTGGATAACATCGGTGGCGTGGAGAGGGGAACCGGGATGCATGGGCAACTGCTGGTCTTCTATAGATAACTTTGCTCACACTTATGCCTTGGAGGAGAACTTTCAAAGTACAGTCCCATGGTCGCTCATGACCGAAGGGGGTCTTAACCCTTTACCCTTTTTTATGTCTCCCTAACTTAGGGATTCAGCCAAAAGAGACGGATAGAATAAGTACCAGACTACCAGATACAAAGTAATCGCTGGGGCCGATTTGATCGACTAAAATTCATCAAGGTAGTACCCCAGCGTGACCACACTTAAATGAGTGAGACAAGTAATAGGATGTAAAAATATTTCTTAATGTTATTAAGTGTTACACGGGGCGAAATGGTTAGCGGTATTTCGTCCGCCGCAACGTTCTGAGTTCAAATTCTGCCGAGGTCGACTTTGCCTTTCATCATTTCGGGGTCGATTAGATAAGTACCAGTTACGCACTGGGGTCGATATAATCGACTTAATCCGTTTGTCTGTCCTTGTTTGTCCTCTCTGTGTTTAGCCCCTTGTGGGTAGCAAAGAAATAGGTATTTTGTCTGCCGTTACGTTCTGTGCTCAAATTCCGCCGAGGTCTTCTTTGCCTTTCATCCTTTTCGGGGTCCGTAAATTAAGTACCAGTTGCGTATTGAGGTCGATCTAATCGAGTGGTTCCCCCCCACCCCAAATTTCGGGCCTTGTCCCTAGAGCAGAAACGAATCGTATGCACGCTGGGCAAAATGCTTTAGCGGCATTTCATCTGTCGTTACGTTCTGAGTTCAAACTCCGCCGAAGTCG
>NW_021826808.1:10000-11929 GCF_006345805.1 Octopus sinensis | reverse complement strand
GTTATATTAGAGTACGAACATTTTTCGTTCACCCACTTTTTAATCACTTGCTTTCAAACCCTCATCACTTGTTTGGAATGACATTTTCTGGAATAATTTTGAGTATATCTAGAACCCGTTACGGAATGTATGCTTCCGTTTTTCTCACGCCAGTTATTATTCCTAGTAAGTCTTGATTTCTCAGTTTTTCAGATAAATTTGTGGTGCGCACCCTTTTATGTTGGGGCAGCAGTTCAAGAAAAAGCGTTGTTAACCCCCCAATTAAACTCTGATTAATCAGACATTGACTAGAGACATTCCAGTCACGTTCATCTTGTCAACTTAGGCCTATATCCAATCCTATATTAGCTTATGTATCCCTTACTTTTCCAAGATGATAAGGAATCATTTCATAGACATCCGACTGCTATATCTAGCAGTTCGAACGATCACGTAGACTCTACGTTTGGCCAGTCATGTGCAAACTGCAGCCGAGGGACTTTCTGAATGGCACATCACGTGGGATGATCTTGAATTTTGTTTAATTGCGTGGGCCACCTGATGATTAGCGGTATTTCATGCGGCCCGCTTCTAGAAAACTTTTGCCTGCGCCTGATGCAAAGGTTCTCTCTTGGGCTCATTGGACGCTAGATACGAAACCAATGGTTTTTTCTTAACTGTTACTTTACACATATAGATGTATATATACATACACACACACACATATATGTGTATGTGTGTGTGTATGTGTGTGTGTTTGTGTGTGTATGTATGTATATATATATATATATATATATATATATATATATAGATAAATAGATAGATAGATGATAGATAGACAGATGGAAAGATAGACATATAGACAGACAGACAGACATACAGATAGCTAGACAGAAACATAGAAAGAAAGATAAATAGACAGATTGAGGGAGTGAGAAAGAAAGGAAAAGAAGAGAGAGAAAGAGAGAAAAAGAGAGACAGGTAGACAGACAAAGAAACAGAAAAAACAAAGTGGGAGAAATTAGGAGCCATTGACTGAAATATGTGGGCTGCGTGTGGAGTGTGTATGTGTGCACGTATGAATGTGTGTGAATATGTTTGTATGCATATATGTGTAAGGTAGATAGAGAGAAAGAGAGAGCGAGAGAGAGAGAGAGAGAGAGAGGGGAGAGAGAGGAAAAGAGAAGGAGAGCAGGGAGTGGTGATGAGTGTAAAGAGGGTAGAGATGAGATTCAGAAATTCATGATATATATATATATATATAGTGAGCTATAATGACTAATGAGAGTTAATCCAACGAGCTGGTAAGATGGATTAGTTGGTGAGACGTGTGTGTGTGTGTGTGTGTGTGTGCGGTAGGTAGGTGGGGTGGTGTAGAGATAAGTATGGGGAAAGATAGGTAGGCAGATATATAGATAGGAATGTAGGCAGGTAAGGTTGGCAGGCAGGCAGGCAAGGTAGATAGGGAGTATGCGGCGGATAAGTTGGCAGGCAGGTAGATGTGTGTGTGTGTGTGTGTGTGTGTGTGTGTGTGTGTGCGTGTTTATGTGTGTAGATATACAGGTAGTTAGCCAGGCTGTTGGGTAAATGGGGTGACACACGGAGGCAAAAAAGTGTCCCATAAAACTGTCATCTTTGCTCGCAGAATGGCGTAGGAATGTTCCAATAATTTCAATTGTCATGATATGTTGCGAAGAGGAATTTAAAGTTTCGGGACTGAAATCATCCGAGAGACAAACCATTCTACTCTTTTACTCTTTTACTCTTTTACTTGTTTCAGTCATTTGACTGCGGCCATGCTGGAGCACCGCCTTTAATCGAGCAACTCGACCCCGGGACTTATTCTTTTGTAAGCCCAGTACTTATTCTATCGGTCTCTTTTGCCGAACCGCTAAGTAACGGGAACATAAACAAACCAGCATCGGTTGTCAAGCAATGCGAGGGGGACAA
>NW_021826808.1:0-5000 GCF_006345805.1 Octopus sinensis | reverse complement strand
CTCCCTAAGGAGCCCTTGTGGCAGTCTACAGCATGCTGATAGAAGATGGAGTTTGGTTTCTTTCAATGTAGTTGTCCAGGTGTTCTTTGACCCTATCATTGATACTCCTAGAAGTCTCACCTATGTATGACTCGGGTTAGTCGCGCAAGCTCCTTCTTGGCACTTAATTGGTATACAGTGCTCTTGGTTTTGCAGTTCACATGGGTGGTGTAGAACATACTGCACAATTATTTTGACATGTGAATTATCAATGGATATGATCTACATAATACAGATTTGATAGTCCTACCTGTCTTTTCTACAACCTTCATCTTAGGGCCAGTTGTGTGCAGGATTTTCTTGAATGTCTTTGTACACTCTGATTCTGTCATATTGTGTGTATACTCTATTCATAGCAGTATAAAAGTTACCGTGGACTTCCCCTCTAAACACCCCAGTTATAGATTACCTGTCCTAGATAATTCAAGCTATTAACCAATCTAGCTTACAATTAATTATATAGTATATTCATCAATTTCACACTTAGGATGAATATTACCAATCTGTTTTATCAATAATTTTCTCATATTTAATTATCTACTAATTTATACAATTATAATTCTTCCTATATTTATTACATTTTCTATAAAATCAACCTTTTTTACATACTGATTAACAGAACAAAATATAGATATAAATAAAGAAAATATCTTCACCATAATATTAATTTTATCCCTTGCAGGTATTCCCCCTACATTAGGATTTCTATCAAAACTAATAGTTCTCAACTCACTTTTAAATATAAATATAATTTTATTATCTTTATTACTATTTATTAGAACTCTTGTTAGATTATATTTCTACCTAAATTTAATAATGTTACTAATAATCAAATCATTTTTTATATTTAAAACAAATAAAATAATAACAAATATAAAATCAATTATATGTTTTAATATATTAGGGACAATTATTTTTATCCCCATCTTATTATATGCGATGAATATTCTCAACAATTCATAAAAATATTGGTACACTACACTTCACTTTTGGAATTTGATCAGGACTTTTAGGTACCTCCTTAAGTTTAATAATTCGAACAGAACTGAGCTGTGGATGGAAAATACTATGATTAACGGAACTGTTAAACCCTGTATACTCCACTCACACTATTGTAAACCTATGGCTAATCCACTGGTAATCCGTAATGACTCAGCGATGTCGAGTACTACCAAGCTCAACATCCTGGTGGCAGACTTAGTTAGAGTAATGAGGAATGTATTTCCACTATGCCAACGACAAGAACGACAACAACACATCCAGCACTTCATATTCCGATGCAACGCTCCGGGTATTTATATATACATATATATATATATATATATATATAATATATATATATATAATATATATATATATATATAATATATATATATTATATATATAACGGGACGGTTTACGGAAAATAAACAAAAGACGAAGCCAGGTGGAGTACAAACAAACAAATGTATTAGTATGGCACTCAGGAATAGAAATAGAACAAGTCTTTTTCGTTTCGAGCCTACGCTCTTCGACAGAAAGATACACAAAATAAAAAAGCAAGGAGAGAGAGAAACAAGGAGAGAAAAAATGCGTGTAGGAGCTAACGATCTATCATGGCGTTCTGACTTCAGGCAGAGGTCAGACGTTAGACGCTAGAGGGACAGTAGGGAAGATAACAAGATCAAGTGACTTCCAAAACGAAGGTGCCCCAACACAAAGGTGCGTGTGGATAAGAGAGTATGTATGTGCGTGTGAAAGAGGGCTGGTGTCTGGACGTGTATATGTATGTATGTGTGGTGTGGGAGATATGGAATGGGTGTGAGGGTGGTGTGTTGTGATGTGATATGTATATGTGTAGGTGTAAAGATGTGGGGATGGGTGTGTGGGGGGGGAGAGAGAGAGGAGGGAGGGGGGAGGGGGACGGGGACGGGGGAGAGGGGAGTGAGGGGAGCAGAGAGAAGAGAGAAGGGGAGAAGGGGAAGAGGGAAAAAGAGAGAAGAGGAAAGAAGGGGGAAGTAGGGAAAGAAGGGAAGAGGAGGGAAAGAGAGTAGGTGTGAAAAGATGAAGTAGGAGTCGGGGGGGAGTTTAGATGAAAAGGTGGGGAGAGTGGAGCCCAAATGGCGTAAAAGAGCGAAGAGATAAGATTAATCCCTGTTCACGGCGCAAACGGGAATCCGGATGGCCTCTGTGCAAGGACAATCCGAACACAGACAGGTGTTGCAAGGAGTTACCGGTGGAGCGGAAATGGCGTGTGACTGGAGTGTCATTGGCGAGGCGGATGTCACGGAGGTGTTCCGCGAACCGGTCAGCCAAGCGGCGTCTCGTTTGTCCGATGTACAGGAAATGGCAGAGAGAGCAAGAGATGCAATAGATGTTATTGCTGGAGGTGCAGGTGAAGAAGTCGGTGATGCGATAGGATCGATGATGGGTGCCGGTGAGGAGGGTGGTGTTGGAGAGGTAAGGGCAAGTGCGGCAACGTGGGCGGGAGCAGGGGAACGAGCCAGGTTGGGAGGTAGGGTCAGAGAAGAAGCTGTGGACCAAGAGGTCTCGTAGGTTATGGGCTCGTTTGAAGGAGGGGAGGGGTCGGTTAGGGAAGGGGTGTGAAGTGGACGGGTCGGACTGGAGATGCCGGAAAGCTAGAAGAATGGTGCGTTGGAGAGGTAGGGTGGTGGAGTGGTAAGTGAGGGGAAAAGGGAGGCGGGAGACTACAGAGCGGGTTCGGGGGGAGAAAGCAGATGCACGGTCTACGGAACGTGCTTTGGCAAGGGCGGTGTGGGTAGTGGTGAGGGGGTATCCACGTAGGATGAAGTGGCGATCCATGCGTTGAGATTGAGTCTCAAAGTCATGGTCGTCACTACAGAGCCTACGTAGACGGAGGAATTGGGAATAGGGGATGGAAAGCTTGGTGTATTTGGGGTGAGAGGAAGAGAAGTTTAGGTATGAGTGTGAGTCTGTGTGTTTGTAGTGAATGGAGATGGTAAGAGTGGAGTGATGAATGCTGACCGAAATGTCGAGGAAGGAGACAGAGGTGTAAAAGACGTTCTCACTTCCTGAGCATTGTAAACTAATACATCTGTTGTTTACACACTCGTCTTCATCTTTTTTTTTTTTGTAAATTCTCAGAATATATATGTATAATATATGTATATATATATATACATATATATTTATATACATATATAATATATATCTATTATATATATATATATATATATATATATTAGATATTATATATATATATATATTATAATATATATATATATATATATACATAAATACAAAATGGGACAAGAACGCAAAATATTCAGAAGACATACAAAAAACACGGACCGGGTATTTCGAAGTCTTCAATCTGCAGTCAAGAACCGGATCCTCCTCGCAATTTCGGCTGATTAATCTTGAGATTGCTCGAGTCTGGCCAGCCCCCAGGTAAAACTAAGCTAAAAACATTAGATTCCTTGGAAAAAAGCTTCGAGCGTATACGAAACAAGGACGGAAAAATGGACGATGTTACACGAATATAAATACAAAACAAACAAAAACACCAAACAACAATAAAATAATGATAATAATAAAATAATAATAATAATAATAATAATAATAAGAAGAAGAAGAAAGAAGAAAGATAGAGAGAAGAAGAGAAGAAGAACAATAACAGGACATCACAACAGGCGTCTTTCGACTTAGATGAATTGAACTCAGATGGCGTGTTGGAATTATATATATATATATATAATATATATATTCATAAGCATGTACACGTATGTGTGTGTGAATGTATGCATAATCAAATATATATGCATATATATGCACGCAAACCTTTTCTTAGAATTTAGTAGCCTGATACCTAGTTTTTCGTGCGTAAATATTAGAATATATCGTACTGAAATTTTAATAATGAAAGGTGTACAGTAACAATAGATTATTTTCCCTCTCTCTTACTGTGACTTCATTACCCCATCCCCACCTCTCTCTCTCCCTCTCTCTCACCACGTATTTCTCTTTTCCCGTCACCCGCTCTCATTGCTGCTTACCCTTTTCATTCCCTCAATTTTGAACATTTTTATCTCTTCTTTCATTTTTTCAACCAATCTGTACACTTGCATCCTTCTACTGCTAAGCAAACCCATTATGATTATCGTCCATTCTGTTGTTTTTTTTTTCAGTGCAGACGGTGTATAGCTCACTCGTTTTTATAACCCTGTCCATCTTTCAGTTAACATTTTGAGGAAAATCATTTTTCTTTCTTCCATTCGCATTAGCATTTCCCCCCCTTTTTTTTTCTCAGGTTAACGAAAGGGTACATTTTATTGAACTATAATCTATCTGTAATTTTTCCATACAGTGTTGTTCTCCGTGTTTTAAGTTTTTTCATTGTAATCTTCCCTATTTCAATAATGTTCATAATTACCGCCTCATCTTAAAGATTAAGTTTTCAGTCTTTAATTCTCCGAAATTACATTGATTCTCCATCTCAAAGCTGTTCATTCAAGACTTGGTAACCAACAAACTTTATATTCTTTTCCTCGTTCTTACTGAAACTCACCATAAGACAATTCACTTGAAAGCTGAAGTAAAGGCGAGGAATTCACACAGACAGCACTGGCAGAAGAAAGGGATAGATTGCTATTTTCCTGCTGGACTCATTAGCGCAAATGCAAATGTCTCATTTTCCAATAGTTACAGTGGATCAGTGTCTGTATATAACAAAACTAACGATTCAACGATAATTGGCTTCTACAGGCGACCTCAAACGTCACTACTGTTTCAAACAATGCTTCATGAATATTAAATCTTTAATTGAATAGTGCCAAGTTAATAATGTCTTAATAATGGGTGACTTTAATTTCACTTGTGTCGATTTGTCTACTCCCACTTTGAAGACAGGTGTGTGCATTTCGACCGCAGAGAGACGAGCAGTGGAAGCACCTTTTCGAATTCATGAAGAAAATTTTCCTGTTCCAAACTTGTGCTCGTGC